>NC_081232.1:10175150-10220150 GCF_902713425.1 Acipenser ruthenus
AAACCTGGTTCAAGGAGACCTAGTGTGCCGTGCAGTGGAGTGAATCCTTCAGCTCTGGCCAAACGTTTTGCATCCCCCTCTATATAGAATGAACTCCCTCAGCTTCATAGAGTCCAATGAAAGCTGCTGAATAATGTTCCCTTGTTAACATATTGAATTCCACCCCCTCTATATAGAATGAACTCCCTCAGCTTCATAGAGTCCAATGAAAGCTGCTGAATAATGTTCCCTTGTTAACATATTGAATTCCACCCCCTCTATATAGAATGAACTCCCTCAGCTTCATAGAGTCCAATGAAAGCTGCTGAATAATGTTCCCTTGTTAACATATTGAATTCACACCCTCTATATAGAATGAACTCCCTCAGCTTCATAGAGTCCAATGAAAGCTGCTGAATAATGTTCCCTTGTTAACATATTGAATTCCACACCCTCTATATAGAATGAACTCCCTCAGCTTCATAGAGTCCAATGAAAGCTGCTGAATAATGTTCCCTTGTTAACATATTGAATTCCACCCCCTCTATATAGAATGAACTCCCTCAGCTTCATAGAGTCCAATGAAAGCTGCTGAATAATGTTCCCTTGTTAACATATTGAATTCCACCCCCTCTATATAGAATGAACTCCCTCAGCTTCATAGAGTCCAATGAAAGCTGCTGAATAATGTTCCCTTGTTAACATATTGAATTCCACACCCAGCGCTTTGGAGTTTTCCCCAGATACTTAATGAAAAACTGACTGGAAAAATGTGACATTTCGAAATCTAACATGAAACACTTACTGTACTGCGATTATTTTTTTTTTTAATTATGTCTCAATCCTAAAATTCTAGGTGATGCTAAACCTTTTGGCCAGAGCTACGTTCTCCTGAAACTGCGTTCCACGCCACAGAATGGTTTCGTGTTCCCTCAGGTTTTGACGTGCCAAAAGAAACGTAATAAAGTCATAATTTAGCGGAGAGAGACGAGCAAGAGGACAGACGTGGAAGCCGAGTAGAGTTTAGAACACAGATTTAAAAAGAGAAAAAAGAAGAGACTTTTCAGTTTCATCACAATCGGACGAGCGCTTCTCCCCCCTTCTCTCCCTCTCCCCCTTCTCTCCCTCTCCCTCTCCCCTCTCCCTCTCCCCTTCTCTCCCTCTCCCCCTTCTCTCCCTCTCCCTCCTCCCTCTCTCCCCCTCTCTCCCTCCCCCTCTCCCCCTTCTCTCCCTCCTCCCTCTCTCTCCCCCTCTCCCTCCTCCCTCTCCCTCTCCTTCTCCCCCTTCTCTCCCTCGTCCCTCTCCCCCCTTCTCTCCCTCCACCCTCTCCCTCCTCCTCTCCCTCTCCCCCTCTTCTCTCCCTCTCCCCTCCTCCCTCTCCCTCTCTCTCCCTCTCCTTCTCCCTCCTCCCTCCTCCCTCCTCCCTCTCTCCTTTCCCTCCCTCTCTCTCTCTCCCCCTCTCCCTCTCCCTCTCCCTCTCCCTCTCCCCTTCTCTCCCCTCTCCCCCTTCTCTCCCTCTCCCTCCTCCCTCTCTCCCCCTCTCCCTCCTCCCTCTCCCCCTTCTCTCCCTCCTCCCTCTCTCTCCCCCTCTCCCTCCCCCTCTCCCTCTCCTTCTCCCCCTTCTCTCCCTCGTCCCTCTCCCCCTTCTCTCCCTCCTCCCTCTCCCTCCTCCTCTCCCTCTCCCCCTTCTCTCCCTCTCCCCTCCTCCCTCTCCCTCTTCTCTCCCTCTCCTTCTCCCTCCTCCCTCCTCCCTCCTCCCTCTCCCTTTCCCTTTCCCTCCTCTCTCTCTCCTCCCCCTCTCCCTCTCCCTCTCCCTCTCTCTCAAAACCTGTGGTGTTGCCGCAGTACCTGAGTTGGCAGTAGGGGTGCTGTCTTGTCTCTGCCCGCCTCCTCTCTGTGCTTGTTGGGCCCTCCTGCCGCTGCCTGGAACTCCTTCAGTTTCTCTCCTTCGTCTGTCTTGCTGCTGGGAAACTGGGCCAGGATTTCATCTGAGCGCGTGCGAGCGAGAGAGAGAAAAAACAAAACATAAATGAACCAATCACTGGGGAGCCTGGCTGCTTCTCGTTAGTCGCCCTCGTAATCGCCTTTAAGAAGCATTTATTGATTTATTTAAAAATCGGCAGGTAATCAATAAATCCATTAATTGACGCGCTGATTTCAAAACGAGGTTCGCTGGTCCAGAGGTTAAAGAAAAGGGGTCTTGATACCAGGAGGTTCAAATCCCGGCTCAGCCACTGTCTCCCTGAGCGAGTCGCTTCACCTCCTTGTGCTCCGTCCTTCGGATGAGACGTCAAACAAACGAGCTCCTATTGGAAGTGACTCTGCAGCAGCAGCAGCAGCAGCAGTTGTTGATGATGCAGAGTTCACCCCCCTAGTCTCTGTGAGTCGCTTTGGATAAAAGCCTCTGCTAAATGACTGATTAATTAATTTTAAAACAAATGAAAAGCTGTCCTTTCCCCGGCTTTACAATCGAGAGCCAATCAATTGACTTTGGTTCGGAAATGCGATGAGAGGAGAGGAAAACAGAGTGGAACCCGATTGTAAAGGTGAGGGGAGGACAGCTTTTCCTGTTTTGAAATCAACATTGACCGAGTCATTTCTCAAGCGGCAATTATTCTAGACCTGTGCTTCCTACTGCGACCAGCAGAGGGAGCCCTTGCTGTTTTCTAATCTATCACAGTACAGCACTTGATGGGGCCAGTATGGATAGATAGACAGACAGATGGACACACACACACAGACACACACAGACACACACACACACACACACACACACACACACACACACACACACACAAAGACACAGACACACAGAAACAGACACAGACACACACACACACACACACACACACAAAGACACAGACACAGACACAGACACACAGAAACAGACACAGACACACACACACACACACACACACACAAAGACACAGACACAGACACAGACACACAGAAACAGACACAGACACACACACACACACACACACACACAGACAGACAGACACACACACAGAAACAGACACAGACACACACAGACAGACACAGACACACACACACACACACACACACACACAGACACAGACACACACAGACACACAGCTCCCCCCACCCTCCCCACTGTTCCCAGCAGTACCAGTGATATTGAACTGGGTGGCGTTGAGCTCCTGCAGCAGGTGGTCCAGTTCAGTCAGACCTCCCCCCAGCACGGAGGCCGAGGTGAAGGGGGGCGGCTCCTTCGATTTCGGGGACTTGGGTTTGCAAACCGTGCTGAAACAGAGAGGACAAAACAGGAGGCTTGTGATGGGGTAGCATCTCAGCCCACTGAAGCGAGAGGAGAAGCGAGGGCTGGACGTGAACCATCTTACCACCCGGGGTCAAAGACTTACCATTCAACTGAGGAGAGAGAGAGCGTGGTAGAGGAGAAGAAAGAACAGGGCTGAGGCTGAGAGCAGTGTTATTCACTCATCAGCCACTAGGAGAGCCATTGCAAACTCTATACAGCTCTGCAGTGTTGAGAGTGGAGATCTCTTTCCTATAGACCTCTATACAGCTCTGCAGTGTTGAGATCTCTTTCCTATAGAACTCTATACAGCTCTGCAGTGTTGAGAGGGGAGCTCTCTTTCCTATAGACCTCTATACAGCTCTGCAGTGTTGAGATCTCTTTCCTACAGACCTCTATACAGCTCTGCAGTGTTGAGAGGGGAGATCTCTTTCCTATAGACCTCTATACAGCTCTGCAGTGTTGAGAGTGGAGTTCTCTTTCCTATAGACCTCTATACAGCTCTGCAGTGTTGAGAGTGGAGTTCTCTTTCCTATAGACCTCTATACAGCTCTGCAGTGTTGAGAGGGGAGTTCTCTTTCCTATAGACCTCTATACAGCTCTGCAGTGTTGAGAGTTAACCTCTCTGTGTATTTCTCACGCATGTCTTTAAAGGTTTGGTCAAAAAAAAAAAAAAATTTTAAATTGAATGCTGGGAAATACCTGTACAGACGTTCCGGGTCTCCGGTTCTAGACTGAGTTCCCGACTTCATCGCTGACGACACGGTCTAGAATCACAACAGAATAAATGTCAGTGACACACAGGGGTGGGAATCAGACTCCCGCTGCACAGCAGTGTGATCCAGTCCTGGTTTCACTAGGAGTTTAATAATCAGACACACCTGAGCTTGTTACCTAGACACACTGGGGGCTGATCAAGCTGGTAGTAAAACCTGGAATGGATCACACTGCTGTGCAATAGGAGTCTGATTCCCAGCCCACACCTGACACACACGCTCACACAGACCAGTCAGGCTGAGC
Organism: Acipenser ruthenus; assembly: GCF_902713425.1. Lineage (NCBI taxonomy): Eukaryota > Metazoa > Chordata > Actinopteri > Acipenseriformes > Acipenseridae > Acipenser > Acipenser ruthenus. The sequence continues at coordinate 10,179,427 of NC_081232.1, forward strand.
ACATGTCTAAGGCATGCATTCAGGGGATAGCGAGCATGTCAATTCATAATGAATGCCTGCCTTGGACACGTGATGATCATTTGTTACCAAGAAGCTTGTGATGAATCCGGGTAATTAAACCCACTTTAAATTAACAGGGATTCAAAACGAATGACTTCAGAACTCAGAGGAAGCGCAGAAGAGATTCAGGGAAGATTCCTGTGAGATCCAGACGGGAATTCATTAGGGATTAGTTAGGGATTTGTTAGGAAGTTACAGACGTCGTTTTAAAGTGTTACCTGCTGAGGGGTGTATGCAGGAGGAGGGGGGCGAGTTTCGGCAGGGTCCTGGGGGGTCCCATTGCTGTGGGGGGTCGGGATGGGGTCCGAGTCCAGGGGGGCGGCCTGGAGTCCCAAAAGGAGGGGGTCAGAGGGAAGGACCGGACGCTTCGAAATATGAGACGTAGTGGACTCCAAATCAGCAAGCAGGGCGTCTGAAAAGACAGAGAAAATATATATATAAATAAATACACAGATAGAGCGCTCCTTTACAAAGAGGGGCCAGTGAAATTGTTAATAAAGCTAATAAGAGGTGAGAGAATGGATTTTAAAGACGGTCAGCGCTCCTTTAAAGGGAGGGGCCAGTGATCATGTTAATAAAGCTAATAAGAGGTGAGAGAATGGATTTTAAAGATGGTCAGCGCTCCTTTACAGGGAGGGGCCAGCGATCCTGTTAATAAAGCTAATAAGAGGTGAGAGAATGGATTTTAAAGATGGTCAGCGCACCTTTAAAGGGAGGGGCCAGTGATCCTGTTAATAAAGCTAATAAGAGGTGAGAGAATGGATTTTAAAGATGGTCAGCGCTCCTTTAAAGGGAGGGGCCAGTGATCCTGTTAATAAAGCTAATAAGAGGTGAGAGAATGGATTTTAAAGATGGTCAGCGCTCCTTTACAAAGAGGGACCAGTGATCCTGTTAATAAAGCTAATAAGAGGTGAGAGAATGGATTTTAAAGATGGTCAGCGCTCCTTTAAAGGGAGGGGCCAGCGATCATGTTAATAAAGGAGGCTGGCTCTAGTGGTTAGAGCTGAGGAGGGACTGGGAGGGAGGGAGGGAGGCTGGCTCTAGTGGTTAGAGCTGAGGAGGGACTGGGAGGGAGGGAGGGAGGGAGGCTGGCTCTAGTGGTTAGAGCTGAGGAGGGACTGGGAGGGAGGGAGGGAGGCTGGCTCTAGTGGTTAGAGCTGAGGAGGGACTGGGAGGGAGGGAGGGAGGCTGGCTCTAGTGGTTAGAGCTGAGGAGGGACTGGGAGGGAGGGAGGCTGGCTCTAGTGGTTAGAGCTGAGGAGGGACTGGGAGGGAGGGAGGGAGGCTGGCTCTAGTGGTTAGAGCTGAGGAGGGACTGGGAGGGAGGGAGGGAGGCTGGCTCTAGTGGTTAGAGCTGAGGAGGGACTGGGAGGGAGGGAGGGAGGCTGGCTCTAGTGGTTAGAGCTGAGGAGGGACTGGGAGGGAGGGAGGGAGGCTGGCTCTAGTGGTTAGAGCTGAGGAGGGACTGGGAGGGAGGGAGGGAGGGAGGCTGGCTATAGTGGTTAGAGCTGAGGAGGGACTGGGAGGGAGGGAGGGAGGCTGGCTCTAGTGGTTAGAGCTGAGGAGGGACTGGGAGGGAGGGAGGGAGGCTGGCTCTAGTGGTTAGAGCTGAGGAGGGACTGGGAGGGAGGCTGGCTCTAGTGGTTAGAGCTGAGGAGGGACTGGGAGGGAGGGAGGGAGGGAGGGAGGCTGGCTCTAGTGGTTAGATCTGAGGAGGGACTGGGAGGGAGAGAAATACCTACCAAAGACTACAATACGAGGACTGAGAGGAGAGTAAGGAGGTTCAAGCTCACCTACAGAGAGAGACAGACAGACAGACACTGTGATAAAAGCACAGCACAGACGGACACACACGGGGCACATACACAGAGCCGGCTATAGGGGGCGCACACAGGCTTACCAGGGGCTACAGAGAACATAAAAAAAAAGAAATCGCCCCTTTTATAATTATAATATTTTTTTGTTGTTGTTTAATAAACACAGATACATGGCCAGGATTTTTTTCTAAAAAAAAATGGAGCATTATTGGTAAGACTATATATATAGGAGCGTGATTAGGTAGTTAGTGTTTCCACGGCGATTGGAAAAATAATAAAACTACAAAACAACAACCCTGCAGCAACAAACACAAACAGATGAGGTCGAGAAACTCAGTTTAGTTTCAGTAACGCTGATGAAGGCACTAGAGCCCAAACGCTGTTCTGCTTGACTCAGTTTAGTTTCAGTAACGCTGATGAAGGCACTAGAGCCCAAACGCTGGTCTGCTTGACTCAGTTTAGTTTCAGTAACGCTGATGAAGGCACTAGAGCCCCAAACGCTGGTCTGCTTGACTCAGTTTAGTTTCAGTAACACTGATGAAGGCACTAGAGCCCAAACGCTGGTCTGCTTGACTCAGTTTAGTTTCAATAACGCTGATGAAGGCACTAGAGCCCAAACACTGGTCTGCTTGACTCAGTTTAGTTTCAGGAACGCTGATGAAGGCACTAGAGCCCAAACGCTGGTCTGCTTGACTCAGTTTAGTTTCAATAACGCTGATGAAGGCACTAGAGCCCAAACGCTGGTCTGCTTGACTCAGTTTAGTTTCAATAACACTGATGAAGGCACTAGAGCCCAAACGTTGGTCTGCCTACCTCTCTGTGCTTTACAATGCTTCCCTATGCTTTACCAGACCTCTCTGTGCTTTACAATGCTTCCCTATGCTTTACCACACCTCTCTGTGCTTTACAATGCTTCCCTATGCTTTACCAGACCTCTCTGTGCTTTACAATGCTTCCCTATGCTTTACCAGACCTCTCTGTGCTTTACAATGCTTCCCTATGCTTTACCAGACCTCTCTGTGCTTTACAATGCTTCCCTATGCTTTACCAGACCTCTCTGTGCTTTACAATGCTTCCCTATGCTTTACCAGACCTCTCTGTGGGTATTTCTACAGTGTTGGTATGGAGTGAATGGTATTTATTTTTAGCCATTCAGTGAGCATAAGTTTTCCATATTAACCAGAAAAACATCACACAGCCTCACTGACTCACACAGCATCCCATAATTACTCACACAGCATCCCATAATTACAGACTGCCGTTAAAAACAGAGACTGACTTTCTCCGAAACGAATCAAATATCGAAATTCCAGATGCAAGGAAAATTGATTAGCTCTTGTTTAACTCTCCTTTAAAGGGAGGGGCCGGTGATCATGTTAATAAAGCTAATAAGAGGTGAGAGAATGGATTTTAAAGATGGTCAGCGCTCCTTTAAAGGGAGGGGCCGGTGATCCTGTTAATAAAGCTAATAAGAGGTGAGAGAATGGATTTTAAAGATGGTCAGCGCTCCTTTAAAGGGAGGGCGCCAGTGATCCTGTTAATAAAGCTAATAAGAGGTGAGAGAATGGATTTTAAAGATGGTCAGCGCTCCTTTAAAGGGAGGGCGCCAGTGATCCTGTTAATAAAGCTAATAAGAGGCGAGAGAATGGATTTTAAAGATGGTCAGCGCTCCTATTTAATATTCAATTGCTTACCAGTTTAATATTTTTAACATTCTTTCGTTTTTCTCTGACACACTGTTGCGGGGAGGCATATTGGTGTTGCACGGCACGCTGAGGCCTGCGCGACACTGAAATCCTTCCCCGCAATCAGGAGTCTTTTCAGAAGTTTGACGGTCGCAGTGGAAACAGCACAGATAGGGATTGTTAGGAATGGGGAGATGGGAGAGAGCAGCTCTCGGGATCGCTGTTGTAATTCTGCAGATTCATTCCCTGCGCTGAATGCTCAAATAGGGGAATGAGAAAGCACTGTGTGTCTGACCAAATTTAGAAGTAACTGCATTCTGTGAGATAAACACAGACCCACAGACACAGAGACAGAGAATAACACTGACGGACAGAGACAGAGAGACACACACTGACGCACAGAGACAGAGAGACACACACGGACACACAGAGACAGAGAATAACACTGACGCACAGAGACAGAGAGACACACACTGACACACAGAGACAGAGAGACACACACTGACACACAGAGACAGAGAGACACACACTGACACACATAGACAGAGACACACACGGACACACAGAGACAGAGAGACACACACACTGACGCACAGAGACAGAGAGACACACACGGACACACAGAGACAGAGAGACACACACGGACACACAGAGACAGAGAGACACACACGGACACACAGACAGAAACACATACACTGACACACAGAGACAGAGAGACACACACGGACACACAGACAGAAACACATACACTGACACACAGAGACAGAGAGACACACACGGACACACAGAGACAGAGAGACACACATGGACACACAAAGACAGAGAGACACACACGGACACACAGACAGAGACACACACACTGACACACAGAGACAGAGAGACACACACTGACACACAGAGACAGAGAGACACACACGAACACACAGAGACAGAGAGACACTTATAGACAGAGAGACACACACTGACACACAGAGACACACAAAGATAACACAGGCAGGAGACACAGACAGAGAAACACAGACGTACAGAGAGAGAGAGACACACAGCCAGAGAGAGAGAGAGAGAGAGACACAGACACGCACACAGACAGACATAAAATTCAGACATAACACATTTTCTCTCTCATAATTAGGGAAGGGTATAGTCAGCACACTGTGGTCCCATTCTACCAGCCTCACCCCATTGCAGCTGCCCTATACTTGTGCTACCATTGCCCCTCAGTGTAATACAGAACCATTATTGCCATTGTAGCTCCACTGTCTGTCTGCATTGCCATTGAAGATCATTTAGGCATGTAACGCTGCGTTGTCTACAGTAGATGTGCGTGTGAACAGGTGTACGCTTCACATCAAAGACTGGAAGCACGGTATTGTTACCTATCTAGGGTGATTTGATACTACAGAGACAGCCCCCAGCAAAATCAGACATATAATATGAATGACATCATCGGTCCCTTCTTTAACCATCTTTAAAATCCATTCTCTCACCTCTTATTAGCTTTATTAACATGATCACTGGGCCCTCCAGGTCTGGTAAAGCATAGGGAAGCATTGTAAAGCACAGAGAGGTGTGGTAAAGCATAGGGAAGCATTGTAAAGCACAGAGAGGTCTGGTAAAGCATAGGGAAGCATTGTAAAGCACAGAGAGGTCTGGTAAAGCATAGGGAAGCATTGTAAAGCACAGAGAGGTGTGGTAAAGCATAGGGAAGCATTGTAAAGCACAGAGAGGTCTGGTAAAGCATAGGGAAGCATTGTAAAGCACAGAGAGGTCTGGTAAAGCATAGGGAAGCATTGTAAAGCACAGAGAGGTGTGGTAAAGCATAGGGAAGCATTGTAAAGCACAGAGAGGTCTGGTAAAGCATAGGGAAGCATTGTAAAGCACAGAGAGGTCTGGTAAAGCATAGGGAAGCATTGTAAAGCACAGAGAGGTCTGGTAAAGCATAGGGAAGCATTGTAAAGCACAGATAGGTCTGGTAAAGCATAGGGAAGCATTGTAAACCACAGAGAGGTCTGGTAAAGCATAGGGAAGCATTGTAAAGCACAGAGAGGTGTGGTAAAGCATAGGGAAGCATTGTAAAGCACAGAGAGGTCTGGTAAAGCATAGGGAAGCATTGTAAAGCACAGAGAGGTCTGGTAAAGCATAGGGAAGCATTGTAAAGCACAGAGAGGTCTGGTAAAGCATAGGGAAGCATTGTAAAGCACAGAGAGGTCTGGTAAAGCATAGGGAAGCATTGTAAAGCACAGAGAGGTCTGGTAAAGCATAGGGAAGCATTGTAAAGCACAGAGAGGTCTGGTAAAGCATAGGGAAGCATTGTAAAGCACAGAGAGGTCTGGTAAAGCATAGGGAAGCATTGTAAAGCACAGAGAGGTCTGGTAAAGCATAGGGAAGCATTGTAAAGCACAGAGAGGTCTGGTAAAGCATAGGGAAGCATTGTAAAGCACAGAGAGGTCTGGTAAAGCATAGGGAAGCATTGTAAAGCACCGAGAGGTGTGGTAAAGCATAGGGAAGCATTGTAAAGCACAGAGAGGTCTGGTAAAGCATAGGGAAGCATTGTAAAGCACAGAGAGGTCTGGTAAAGCATAGGGAAGCATTGTAAAGCACCGAGAGGTGTGGTAAAGCATAGGGAAGCATTGTAAAGCACAGAGAGGTCTGGTAAAGCATAGGGAAGCATTGTAAAGCACAGAGAGGTCTGGTAAAGCATAGGGAAGCATTGTAAAGCACAGAGAGGTGTGGTAAAGCATAGGGAAGCATTGTAAAGCACAGAGAGGTCTGGTAAAGCATAGGGAAGCATTGTAAAGCACAGAGAGGTCTGGTAAAGCATCGGGAAGCATTGTAAAGCACAGAGAGGTCTGGTAAAGCATCGGGAAGCATTGTAAAGCACAGAGAGGTCTGGTAAAGCATAGGGAAGCATTGTAAAGCACAGAGAGGTCTGGTAAAGCATAGGGAAGCATTGTAAAGCACAGAGAGGTCTGGTAAAGCATAGGGAAGCATTGTAAAGCACAGAGAGGTCTGGTAAAGCATAGGGAAGCATTGTAAAGCACAGAGAGGTGTGGTAAAGCATAGGGAAGCATTGTAAAGCACAGAGAGGGTCTGGTAAAGCATATTAAAACACAGTGGTAAACTTTCAGAACGGCTAAAAATATAAAACGATAATTCTCTCACTTACGCGCAAACGTATTTGCTATTAGGCCTCGTTATAAACTGAGAATAAAAACTGAGAAAGTTTAGCAGGCGAATGTTTTGGACAGTTAACTCAAAAAAAAAACCCGACAGCGCTGAACGGAAAAGACCCGTTTTAATTATAGACAATTAATTGCAGGCGTGCAGCGACTGATAAGCGCCTCGATGGGGTGTATCTTGAACCAACACGAAGACTTCCGATACACGGACGGGAAGATACAGAAACGCAGCTCGGGCGGAGGGACAATTTCTAAAAGTCAAACGGAAAAAAAACACACGTTATTTATATTTTAAAAAAAAAAACGACCTTGAACTAATAGAAACAGACACACACACACACAATAAACAACGTAATGTGTTTAACTTACCGAGGTCGTCCATTCTAACGCTTCTCTCTTTCTTTTCTTCTTTCTCTCTTTCTTTCCTTCTTTCTCTCTTTCCTTCTTTCTCTCTTTCTTTCTTTCTTTCTTTCTTTCTTTCTTTCTTCCTTTCTTTCTTTCCCAAAATCACAGATTTTTTAAAATAAATGTTGGATGAAACGAACGGTTCGTGTCTCTCACATTATTGTAAAATGCGGCTGTAAGTTACATTATAGGCTGCAGAGCAGATCCGTTATTGTCTTGTGAAAAAAAAAAAAACCAGACAGACAGACAGACAGAGAAAGGCAGTGCAAAGAAGGGAACAAAAACGCCCACCGGACGGAATAAAGTTACTAAAAGTTTGCAGGGATAACGTCCCAAGAAGGAATAATGGCAGAGTTATACCCCCCTCGTCTCCCCCTCCCTCTCTCTCTCTGTCTCCCCGTCCGGGACGATGACGTCACAGCTAGCATTCCTAACCATTTATGGAAAAAGGAAAATTGTGTTCCAGCGATTTAAAACAACTATAGTGTGCGTGCGTGTACGCGTGCGTGTACGCGTGTGCGTGCGTGTCTGTGTGTGTTTGTGTGTGTACACCTATGTTAGAGAACTATTATTAACGTGTTTTGTTATTAAGAAGTTTTTATATATATGCTGTTTAAGTTTTGTTGTTGATAAACTCCAATGATCAAAATGATCATTTCAATACCAACTCAGAAAGGCAGGCCATGCAGATTCCTTTATTGATACATAATCAATACCTCTCCCTATCTTTCCCTCCCTCTCTATCTCCCTCTCTCCTCCTCTCCCAGTCCCTCCTCAGCTCTAACCACTAGAGCCAGCCTCCCTCCCTCCCTCCCAGTCCCTCCTCAGCTCTAACCACTAGAGCCAGCCTCCCTCCCTCCCTCCCAGTCCCTCCTCAGCTCTAACCACTAGAGCCAGCCTCCCTCCCTCCCTCCCAGTCCCTCCTCAGCTCTGACCACTAGAGCCAGCCTCCCTCCCTCCCTCCCAGTCCCTCCTCAGCTCTGACCACTAGAGCCAGCCTCCCTCCCTCCCTCCCAGTCCCTCCTCAGCTCTAACCACTAGAGCCAGCCTCCCTCCCTCCCAGTCCCTCCTCAGCTCTAACCACTAGAGCCAGCCTCCCTCCCTCCATCCCAGTCCCTCCTCAGCTCTAACCACTAGAGCCAGCCTCCCTCCCAGTCCCTCCTCAGCTCTAACCACTAGAGCCAGCCTCCCTCCCTCCCTCCCAGTCCCTTCTCAGCTCTAACCACTAGAGCCTGCCTCCCTCCCTCCCTCCCTCCCAGTCCCTCCTCGTCCCGGTTTTGAGAAAGGTGTCCTGGGAGTTCAATACGTTAAAGGCAGTGTAATGTAATGAGAGAGAGAGAAAGAGAGAGAGAAAGAAAGAGAGAGAGAGAGAGAGAGAGAGAGAGAGAGAGAGAGAGAGTTTGTGTATCACAGTGGTCAGAATGTATGTATTTAACCTCCCTGGTATTTTCGGATGTCAAATTGCAACCTTGACTTGTATGTATTTATATCATGAGGAGTGAGCCAGTGACGGGAGATTGAGGCTGCTCTTTAAAATAGAGGTAAATCTATCCGGGGGGGGGGGGGGGGGGGGGGGGGTTGGTCGTAACGGCACAGAATTCTAACAACGTCAGGTGGGTTTGAAATTCTTGCAAAATGACCATTTTACTACCAGCTTGATCAGCCCCCCCCCCCCCCCAGTGCGTCTAGGTAACAAGCTCAGGTGTGTCTGATTATTAAACATACGGGCAGCAGTGTGGTGTAGTGGTTAGGGCTCTGGACTCTTGACCGGAGGGTTGTGGGTTCAATCCCCAGTGGGGGACACTGCTGTTGTACCCTTGAGCAAGGTACTTTACCTAGATTGCTCCAGTAAAAACCCAACTGTATAAATGGGTAATTGTATGTAAAATAATGTGATATCTGTATAATGTACAATGTGATATCTTGTAACAATTGTAAGTCGCCCTGGATAAGGGCATCTGCTAAGAAATAAATAATAATAATAATAATAATAATCCCAGGTGGGGGGGACACTGCTGCTGTACCCTTGAGCAAGGTGCTTTACCTAGATTGCTCCAGTAAAAACCCAACTATATAAATGGGGAATTGTATGTAAAAAATAATGTGATATCTTGTAACAATTGTAAGTTGCCCTGGATAAGGGCATCTGCTAAGAAATAAATAATAATAATGAAATACAGTAAAAAAAAAAAAAAAAAAAAACAATGCATAATACATGAACAACTCCAAACAACTCAGCACCTCGTCACTGGATCCTCAGCTGATGACCTCAGCGCCTCGTCACTGGATCCTCAGCTGATGACCTCAGCGCCTCGTCACTGGATCCTCAGCTGATGACCTCAGCGCCTCGTCACTGGATCCTCAGCTGATGACCTCAGCACCTCGTCACTGGATCCTCAGCTGATGCGCTATCCTTGCACTATCGCACTGCTAATCTGTCACTGTAGATCTAACTCGCTGTGATCCTAACTCGCTGCTTCCTAGTTCATATTGGATTCTAGTAGTGTTATTATTATACAGAGCATCCTAGTTCATATTGTATTCTAGTAGTGTTATTATTATACACAGCATCCTAGTTCATATTGGATTCTAGTAGTGTTATTATTATACAGAGCATCCTAGTTCATATTGGATTCTAGTAGTGTTATTATTATACAGAGCATCCTAGTTCATATTGGATTCTAGTAGTGTTATTATTATACAGAGCATCCTAGTTCATATTGGATTCTAGTAGTGTTATTATTATACAGAGCATCCTAGTTCATATTGTATTCTAGTAGTGTTATTATTATACATAGCATCCTAGTTCATATTGTATTCTAGTAGTGTTATTATTATACAGAGCATCCTAGTTCAGATTGTATTCTAGTAGTGTTATTATTATACAGAGCATCCTAGTTCATATTGGATTCTAGTAGTGTTATTATTATACAGAGCATCCTAGTTCATATTGGATTCTAGTAGTGTTATTATTTGCACTGACTGTAAACTACACTGTGTTTCAATATGAAGCTTGCATTGTAACCCTGTGCTGCCCTGTGACCCCTGTGTGAGTCGCCTCGGATAAAGGAGTCTGCCTAATAAATACATACATAAAAAATCGATTGGTTTTGGAGTCTACTGCTGCCTCTGCGGTGACGTCACCAACCCAAAGAGGCGGGGCGGTGTCCAAAAAAAAAAAAAAAAAAAAAAACGCTGACGTGGCAGCAGGGGTGGACCGCTTTCGCCGACGACATTTTTTTTTTTTCTTTTATTTGAATCTGAGCAAAAAAAATAAGGTGGCGAAGCTTCTCACCCAGCCCCCGCGTCGTATTTATATATAACCGACGGTTGCCGTGGTGGCTTCTGGGGTTTGTAGTCTGAGTACTGCTTTTTTTTCTGTCAGGGAATTGTTGACGGACTACAATTCCCAGAGAATTGCCGACGTGCCCCCTGTTTGTTTTCATCGATTAGCACGCAAAGCGTTATGGGTTCTGTAGTCTTTTCTATAGAGACCACGTGATGTTTAGCCTGTTGATGTTTTTCGTGCAGTATCTGGGAAAACTACAAAGCGGTGTGTAATTCAATATGTTAACAAGGGAACATTATTCAGCAGCTTTCATTGGACTCTATGAAGCTGAGGGAGTTCATTCTATATAGAGGGGGTGGAATTCAATATGTTAACAAGGGAACATTATTCAGCAGCTTTCATTGGACTCTATGAAGCTGAGGGAGTTCATTCTATATAGAGGGTGTGCAATTCAATATGTTAACAAGGGAACATTATTCAGCAGCTTTCATTGGACTCTATGAAGCTGAGGGAGTTCATTCTATATAGAGGGTGTGTAATTCAATATGTTAACAAGGGAACATTATTCAGCAGCTTTCATTGGACTCTATGAAGCTGAGGGAGTTCATTCTATATAGAGGGGGTGGAATTCAATATGTTAACAAGGGAACATTATTCAGCAGCTTTCATTGGACTCTATGAAGCTGAGTGAGTTCATTCTATATAGAGGGTGTGGAATTCAATATGTTAACAAGGGAACATTATTCAGCAGCTTTCACTGGACTCTATGAAGCTGAGGGAGTTCATTCTATATAGAGGGGGTGGAATTCAATATGTTAACAAGGGAACATTATTCAGCAGCTTTCATTGGACTCTATGAAGCTGAGGGAGTTCATTCTATATAGAGGGTGTGGAATTCAATATGTTAACAAGGGAACATTATTCAGCAGCTTTCATTGGACTCTATGAAGCTGAGGGAGTTCATTCTATATAGAGGGTGTGGAATTCAATATGTTAACAAGGGAACATTATTCAGCAGCTTTCATTGGACTCTATGAAGCTGAGGGAGTTCATTCTATATAGAGGGGGTGGAATTCAATATGTTAACAAGGGAACATTATTCAGCAGCTTTCATTGGACTCTATGAAGCTGAGGGAGTTCATTCTATATAGAGGGGGTGGAATTCAATATGTTAACAAGGGAACATTATTCAGCAGCTTTCATTGGACTCTATGAAGCTGAGGGAGTTCATTCTATATAGAGGGTGTGTAATTCAATATGTTAACAAGGGAACATTATTCAGCAGCTTTCATTGGACTCTATGAAGCTGAGTGAGTTCATTCTATATAGAGGGGGTGGAATTCAATATGTTAACAAGGGAACATTATTCAGCAGCTTTCATTGGACTCTATGAAGCTGAGGGAGTTCATTCTATATAGAGGGGGTGGAATTCAATATGTTAACAAGGGAACATTATTCAGCAGCTTTCATTGGACTCTATGAAGCTGAGGGAGTTCATTCTATATAGAGGGGGTGGAATTCAATATGTTAACAAGGGAACATTATTCAGCAGCTTTCATTGGACTCTATGAAGCTGAGGGAGTTCATTCTATATAGAGGGTGTGTGATTCAATATGTTAACAAGGGAACATTATTCAGCAGCTTTCATTGGACTCTATGAAGCTGAGGGAGTTCATTCTATATAGAGGGTGTGGAATTCAATATGTTAACAAGGGAACATTATTCAGCAGCTTTCATTGGACTCTATGAAGCTGAGGGAGTTCATTCTATATAGAGGGGGTGGAATTCAATATGTTAACAAGGGAACATTATTCAGCAGCTTTCATTGGACATCATGAAGCAGAATTTGTTAATTGTAGAGGGGGATTCAAAACCTTTGGCCATAGCCGTATACAATGCAAGTCTTTTCAGTTAGAATTCAGTGTACACTTCCCTCTGGCGGCGTCCTGCTGTAACTACAACATATTTTAACATAATGTAGCTCCCAACAACTCAAAATACACGTATATATATTGCTTTTAAAAATAATTGCATCGCAGAATGTAACCAAACACTGTATTCTAGTCTAGCTGCTATAATCAGCTAAACCAGAGCAGTGTTTGATTGATTATAGCAGCTAGACTAGAGCACAGTGTTTGATTGACTATAGCAGCTAGACTAGAGCAGTGTTTGATTGACTATAGCAGCTAGACTAGAGCAGTGTTGGATTGACTAGAGCAGCTAGACTAGAGCACAGTGTTTGATTCACTATAGCAGCTAGACTAGAGCAGTGTTTGATTGACTATAGCAGCTAGACTAGAGCACAGTGTTTGATTGACTATAGCAGCTAGACTAGAGCAGTGTTGGATTGACTATAGCAGCTAGACTAGAGCACAGTGTTTGATTGACTATAGCAGCTAGACTAGAGCATTGTTGGATTGACTATAGCAGCTAGACTAGAGCACAGTGTTTGATTGACTATAGCAGCTAGACTAGAGCAGTGTTGGATTGACTATAGCAGCTAGACTAGAGCACAGTGTTGGATTGACTATAGCAGCTAGACTAGAGCACAGTGTTTGATTGACTATAGCAGCTAGACTAGAGCATAGTGTTTGATTGATTATAGCAGCTAGACTAGAGCACAGTGTTTGACTATAGCAGCTAGACTAGAGCAGTGTTTGACTATAGCAGCTAGACTAGAGCAGTGTTTGATTCACTATAGCAGCTAGACTAGAGCACAGTGTTTGATTGACTAGAGCAGCTAGACTAGAGCACAGTGTTTGATTGACTAGAGCAGCTAGACTAGAGCAGTGTTTGATTGACTAGAGCAGCTAGACTAGAGCACAGTGTTTGATTGACTATAGCAGCTAGACTAGAGCAGTGTTTGATTGACTAGAGCAGCTAGACTAGAGCAGTGTTTGACTATAGCAGCTAGACTAGAGCAGTGTTTGATTCACTATAGCAGCTAGACTAGAGCAGTGTTTGATTGACTATAGCAGCTAGACTAGAACACAGTGTTTGATTGACTAGAGCAGCTAGACTAGAGCACGGTGTTTGATTCACTATAGCAGCTAGACTAGAGCAGTGTTTGATTGACTATAGCAGCTAGACTAGAGCACAGTGTTTGATTGACTAGAGCAGCTAGACTAGAGCAGTGTTTGATTGACTAGAGCAGCTAGACTAGAGCAGTGTTTGATTGACTAGAGCAGTGTTTGATTGACTAGAGCAGCTAGACTAGAGCAGTGTTTGATTGACTAGAGCAGCTAGACTAGAGCAGTGTTTGATTGACTAGCAGCTAGACTAGAGCAGTGTTTGATTGACTAGAGCAGCTAGACTAGAGCAGTGTTTGACTATAGCAGCTAGACTAGAGCAGTGTTTGATTCACTATAGCAGCTAGACTAGAGCAGTGTTTGATTGACTATAGCAGCTAGACTAGAGCACAGTGTTTGATTGACTAGAGCAGCTAGACTAGAGCAGTGTTTGATTGACTATAGCAGCTAGACTAGAGCAGTGTTTGATTGACTAGAGCAGCTAGACCCACAAGAGCAAAAATAAACCACAATAAGTCCTTTTTTGTCACTTTTATTATGTATTCCGAACCAAGTTACAATTTTATTTCATTCATTTCTTACAGTAATTAAAAAATAATAATTGAAAACACCCCACTTTTTTTTTTGCAGGTTAATTTTGTTGCCCACCTCCCTCTCCATTTGTACACCCTGAATAGATAAATCATACCCCCCCATCCCATCTCATCTCATCTACATGCTGTCGATTTTAATGAGCGAGCAAGCGAACAAACCATCCCACAAGGGCATCTCGTAAAAACATCACCACCACCACAAACAGACCCACAAGGCAGAATATTATCTTCGCTGCAACGCTTGGAAAAATGCGCTTTTCCTTGAATGGTGATCCATTGAATGCCAGCGCTAATTCCCCTTTGAATTTCAGTATGGGGAGATGTTTTAGTCAAACCATTTTAACGTAGCGGGGTTCGGAAAAAATAACGCGTGACGCGCGTCCTACACCTGTTTAAATAACACGCCTCTCGTTTTTCATTTCATTGTTCACATCCTGACCGCTTTTTACACTGATAACTTTAAAGTCTGTTTCAGAGCTCTTCTCGAAATGTCTGCTCCAGTGCTCCGATAGCGTCAGGATTAATCGCCCCGCATTGTCAAACAGGGAGCACAGCGATAACGATCCATGATTATTTATCGCTCTTCCTGTAGCGATTTAGAGGACAGATCTCAAACCCCAGAGCACTAGAGCGGCCATTTGTGAAAAGAGCTCTGAAACAGACTTATCAGTGTAAAAAGTTGCGAACAATGAAAAGAAAAACGACAGGCGCGTTATTTAAACAGGTGTAGGAACACGTGGAGAAGTGTCGCGCTGTATTTTAACTGCTGTGGATATTTTGAAATCGTTCACTCCTGTTTTTTTTTTTTTTTACTTTAATAAAAGAGGTTGACAAACACTGTTTTTTTTTGTTTTTACACAACTAAAACCAAACAGCTTTAGGATTACATTTCAAAATCCTCTTAACTGACTCGATTTTTCTCCAAAACCAAAAGCGAATGCTTTGAAAACGGCCCCGTGCTTTTAAAGCAGACAAGCTCTTTGGACGACGCCTGCATTAGCGTTACAGTTCTGTATAGGTTAAACCCATTCCGGACTAACTCTAGCATCGCGCCATCCACTCGGCAAACGGGAGAAGAGACTCCTTCTATAGCTCCTGCCTGTAGCCGTTACACACGCCATAGCACTGAATTTGGAAACACAAAAAGCAAACTTCTGGAATTCCACGACAAACGTTTCCACTAAAAGTCTCTCAGCGTCTTCAGTGTAAATTCAATGGCAAACGTTTCCACTAGAAGCCTTTCTCAGCGTCTTCAGTGTAAATTCAATGGCAAACGTTTCCACTAGAAGCCTTTCTCAGCGTCTTCAGTGTAAATTCAACGGCAAACGTTTCCACTAGAAGTCTTTCTCAGTGTCTTCATTGTAAATTCAATGGCAAACGTTTCCACTAGAAGTCTCTCAGTGTCTTCAGTGTAAATTCAATGGCAAACGTTTCCACTAGAAGTCTCTCAGTGTCTTCAAGATGCTGAAAAAAAATAAAGACCTTCCAGTGGAAACGTTTGCCATTGAATTTACACTGAAGACGCTGAGAAAGACTTCTAGCGGAAACGTTTGCCATTGAATTTACACTGAAGACGCTGAGAAAGGCTTCTAGTGGAAACGTTTGCCGTTGAATTCACACTGAAGACACTGAGAAAGGCTTCTAGTGGAAACGTTTGCCGTTGAATTTACACTGAAGACGCTGAGAAAGACTTCTAGTGGAAACGTTTGCCGTTGAATTTACACTGAAGACACTGAGAAAGGCTTCTAGTGGAAACGTTTGCCATTGAATTTACACTGAAGACACTGAGAAAGACTTCTAGTGGAAACGTTTGCCGTTGAATTTACACTGAAGACGCTGAGAAAGGCTTCTAGTGGAAACGTTTGACGTTGAATTTACACTGAAGACACTGAGAAAGACTTCTAGTGGAAACGTTTGTCATTGAATTTACACTGAAGACGCTGAGAAAGACTTCTAGTGGAAACGTTTGTCACTGAATTTACACTGAAGACGCTGAGAAAGACTTCTAGTGGAAACGTTTGTCATTGAATTTACACTGAAGACGCTGAGAAAGACTTCTAGTGGAAACGTTTGTCATTGAATTTATACTGAAGATGCTGAGAAAGACTTCTAGTGGAAACGTTTGTCACTGAATTTACACTGAAAATGCTGAGAAAGACTTCTAGTGGAAACGTTTGTCATTGAATTTACACTGAAGACGATGAGAGAGACTTCCAGCGGAAACATTTGTCGTTGAAGTTTTTCTGAATTCCAGTATCTCTCACATGCATTACACGGACGCCGATAGTTCGAATGCTTTTCTGCTGCTTGACTCTTTCAGTTTCTAATAGTTTTTTTTGTCACCCTGTGCAGAATTTGATTGAAGGTCTGCATGAGCTACCGATAACATCACAAGATCCACTCAACAAACAGACAGGAGGAGAAACACACACTTCCAATATCTCTCACACGCACAGCTGTGGACAAAACTGTTGTATCGCCACCTAAAATTTTAGGTTTGAGACATAATTTAAAAAAAAAAAAAAAAAAGATATACGAACATAATTTAGATCTTTTATTTAACATCGCATAATCAAAAGAAGCTACAAAATGATATTTGAAGACACTTCCGATATCTGTTGAAGACAATTCGCTGCTGCAAGAATTTTTCGTTGAATATTTTTCTTTTGGTTCGTTCTCTCCCCCATAGTAGTAGTAATAATAATAATAATAATAATAATAATAATAAAGGGCAGGGTAAAGAATTCAGAAAATAAACAGGGAGGAGGAAGAAAAATACAAAACAATTCAGAAAAAATAAAACACACCTGAGCAGATAATGGTTGTAAAATCTTTAAGTGGATAGACGCTAAGGTTCATCTCTGTACTTTGCAGCATTTATGTGTGTGTGTGTGTGTGTGCGTGCGTGCGTGCGAGAGAGGGGGAGGGGGGGTATTGAGGTGCATGTTGCAGTGTGAAAGGTGCAGCCGCCCACTTTCCCTCCCTCCCTCCCTCTCTCCCTCCCTCTCTCTCTTTCTTTCTTTCGTTCCCTCTCTTCCCTCTCACTGCACAGCGCTGCTTCCAGAATCCTGCGGCTTCATGACGTCTGGGAGCTCGGGGGGGCTGGAGAACGAATCCACTCTGAGCTGCTCGAACGCATCATCTGAAAAGAAAACAAGCAGGGCTGGGAATCAGACTCCCGCTGCACAGCAGTGTGATCCAGTCCTGGTTTCACTAGGAGTTTAATAATCAGACACACCTGAGCTTGTTACCTAGACACACTGGGGCTGATCAAGCTGGTAGCAGTAAAACCTGGAATGGGTGACACTGCTGTGCAATAGGAGTCTGATTCCCAGCCCTGTAATAATAAAGCTGGTTATCATCACAGGGATGGGAATCAGACTCCCGCTGCACAGCAGTGTGATCCAGTCCTGGTTTAGTGCTATAGGACTGTACTACACAAGTTAATAATTGTTTAAGATCTCTCCCCTCCCTCTCTCGTTCCACCTCAGTATTAGATCAACGAACCGAGGGACAAGAGATTGTTATTTAGTATTTAAACGTTTCCCCTCGGGCCACATATTAAGATCACATGGCCTGAATTATCGTTTTTTATGCAGCCGATACTCAAATCCATACTCATACTAAACCTGATATTGATGCTGCTACCTGTTCTTATTTGCATGCTTGAGTTCAGATCAAAAAAAAAAAAACGTGGGTGTGATTTTTGATCCTTTGAACCGCGTTTGTGTTGAATACGATCACGGTTTCCCCTGAGAAACACAGCTAGGCTTTCCGCCTATGCTCTCCGTATCTGCGGCTGAAAAACTGGTTTGTTTTCTCTAGGATTGATTAACTGGGGTCCCTAATAATCATTCTCAACAAACTGCGGCATGTTTAAAATTCTGCGGCTAGGATTTCACTCCAGGGATCACACTGTGTTAGAGGCCTGGCATTTGCTGCCTGTTTTGAGTGGATTTTAAAATCCTTCTCCTGAGCTACAAGGCTCTCACAGGCTGGCTACACCTTGTCCACTCTTAACCTTTCACACACCGGCTCTCCGCCCACCTTAGACCGCCGTGTCCCTTCTGCTCGCCTGGGCTCTACGGGCCTTCTGTTGCTGTGCCCCAAAACTGCTGAACTCTTCCATTAGAGATCAGGGATTCAGCAACTTTGAGTGTTTTTTAAAATCTAGCTTAAAAACTTCTTGTGCTCCGTCCTTCGGATGAGACGTCAAACAAACGAGCTCCTATTGGAAGTGACTCTGCAGCAGCAGCAGCAGCAGTTGTTGATGATGCAGAGTTCACCCTCCTAGTCTCTGGAAGTCGCTTTAGATAAAAGCCTCTGTAAATGACTCATTAACAACACCATCACCACCACTGATACTCGGGAGCGGAACTGACCGTTGATTCTGAAGGCCAAGGCCACGGTGGCCGGAGCTTGCGGTCTGGCGGTCTGGCTGGTGAAGCCGCAATCACCCAGAGTCTTACTGTCATCAAGCAACTGGTCATCCTGCAGAAAGAGAGAGCGAGGGAGGGGGGGAGAGAGAGAGGGGGAGAGGTGAGAGAGAGGGGGAGAGGTGAGAGAGGGGGAGAGGTGAGAGGGGGAGAGAGAGAGGGAGGGGGAGAGAGAGAGAGAGGGGGGAGAGGTGAGAGAGGGGGAGAGAGAGGGGGAGAGAGAGGGGGAGAGAGAGGGGGGAGAGGAGAGGGGGAGAGAGAGGGGGGAGAGAGGGGAGAGAGAGAGAGAGAGAGGGGGAGAGAGGGGAAGAGGTGAGAGAGAGGGGGAGAGAGAGAGGGGGGAGAGAGAGAGGGAGAGAGAGAGAGAGGGGGAGGTGAGAGAGGTGAGAGAGAGAGAGTGACAGAGCGAGAGACACACAGACAGAGAGACAACATTAGTGTGCAATACACTACTCGACAGACTACACTACAGTTCCGTACACTACAGTCTAATACACTACAATTCAGTGCCCTGCACATCTGTATATCTCGTGGCGGGTATCTCGGGGGGGGGGTGTCGGGGGGTATATCGTGGGGCTCTCAGATGGTGTCGGGTTACCTTGTAGAGCCGCTGGTCCTCGGGCGCCCTCTTGAGAATCCCCTCGACGATGCGTTTCAGCTCGAACACCGTCGTGGACTCCTTCGCATCGGTGAAAATGGTCGTCTTGTGACGTCGAATCATCAAAAACACGTCCTGTGAGAGAGAGGGGGGGGGGAGAGGAGGAGGAGAGAAGGGAGAGAGAGAGGAGAAGGGAGGGGAGAAGCAGAGAGGAGGAGAGAAAAGGAGAGAGGGGGAGAGAGAAGGAGAGAGGGGGAGAGAGAAGGAGAGAGGGGAGGAGAGAGGAGAGAAGGGAGAGGAGAGGAGCAGAGAGGAGGAGAGATGGGGAGAGAGAGGAGCAGAGAGGGGGAGAGAGGAGAGGAGGGGAGAGAGGAGGGGAGAGAGAGGAGGGGAGAGAGAGGAGGGGAGAGAGAGAAGCAGAGAGGAGGAGAGAGGGGGAGAGAGGAGGAGAGAGGGGGAGAGGAGGAAGGAGAGAAGGGAGAGGAGAGAGAGAAAGGAGGGGAAAGAAAGAGAGAGGGGAAGGGAGATGGAGAGGAGGAGAGAAGGGAGACGGAGAGGAGAGAAGGGAGAGAGGAGAGAGGAGAGAGAAAGAAAGAAAGAAAGGAAAAAAGTAAGAAAAAGAAAGAGGAGAATGATAAGACTAAGGCTGCCCAATGCCATTCGAATACCAGGCGGTTTTAAACCTTAAAACGCAGTCTCTCAAATCTTCAGAAGGAGTTAAAGTTTCACCCCACAGCCAGTCCCCTAAACACAGCACAGAAACCAGGACCAGAGGACAGCGTGGGAGTGAACGGAGGAGACAGAGGGAAGAAGACACTTCACACGGAGATAGAAAGGATGAGAGAGATTGGTGAAGGGATCACACAGTTCATTTGCTGTACCGTCATCCCTTTTAACGACTACAAAGATAAAGATGGTTAGAACAGACGCAATAACCGTCCTTTTAAAAAATATAAAATAAATAAATCACGGTTTTTATTTTTGATCACGTGACGTCCCTTTAAAAAATGTATTTTTTGGAGCCGATTCGGTTTACTAATTAAAACTCGGAGAAAAAAAGGTTTTATTGAAAACAACGTAGTTTTTAAAAAAAAAAAAAAAACCTTCACTAAACCTGGTTCCGTTTCAGCCTCGTTTTTATTTCAAAACAGACTTGACAAGCGACAATAAACAATTAAAAAAAAATAAAAAAAAATAAACCTCTCATCGCTGATCCTAACTGCATTTCATTCCTAGTTTATCTCTGTGCTTTTTTGGGTTATTTTCACTCGTTTAAAAACCACAGCGGCGCCCACAGAGACAGATTAAAAACACGTTCATAGCGTGTTTCGTCTCTTTTTTTTATTTTAAATTTAATGACCGAGGTAGCCCCCCCTCACGATAATTTACACTTACAAACACACACAAGCGTTTCTAAATATATAAAATTATAACACCGACTCCTCTTAAATCGCGTATACACCATCGCTGTCTTCAGTAGCCGGTGTAAACAAACAAAAAAAAAATAAACTAACACGATCTCACAAACTAAATCTATTTATAAATTTAATTTTTGTCGGCGCTTGCGTTTTTATTCCGATTTATTTACACGAAGCGATTCGTCCGTTGAATTTAAAAAGCAACGCGCGCGCTTATTTTATTTTTTTTTAATGATGTTAATTAAATGTGTATTTCCCTCTCCTCCACAATTCTTAGTATTTTATATTTTATTTTTTATTTATTTGCAAACCTACCCCCCCCCCCCCCCCCCCCCCCCTCCCCCCCCCCCTCTTTTCGAAATCCTCCATTTTTATCTTCAAAAAACCATGAACATAAAGCCCGTTTTCTGACAGGAAACCCGGTTCTTTGGGCGATTTGGCGACGGAATAACCTTTAATAATGACTTTACTTGCTTTACTTACGTTCATTTCTCACAACAATTGTTTAAAATTCATGTTTTTATTTCTGTTTTGCGGCCGCTTGGTTACTTACCATCGTTCCGCCGATTGGAAAACTCCTCGGTCCTCCGCCGTCCCAGGGTGCACTGCGCAGCTGAACAACAAACCCGGTCCTCCCCCTTCCCAGCAACCCCTGCGGCCAAGAGGAATAAAGGCTTCTTCTGCTGCTTAAGTGGAGCTCTATTGTCTTTGGCTTCTGTAATATTTGTGAAAAATTAACTGTCAAATAAAATGCATCTTTTGTTTTTTCTCTATTAGGTACATATAAGAGACTCTCTTTCTCTGCCAGCAGAGGGAGGCTGTTCAGACAGTATAAGAGCCTCTCATTTTCTGTATCTTATTATGTGTTTATTTTAACAGATGCCTTTATCCAAGGCGGCTTGCAGAGACTAGGGTGTGTGAGCTATGCATCAGCTGCAGAGTCACTTACAACTACGTCTCACCCGAAAGACGGAGCACAAGGAGGTGAAGTGACTTGCTCAGGATCACACAATGAGTCAGTGGCTGAGGTGGGATTTGAACCTGGGACCTCCTGGTTACAAGCCCTTTTCTTTAACCACTGGACCACACAGCCTCATCAATTAGGTGTATTTTCTATATAACCTGTTTTATTAGTATGTGTCAGACTTTTTTTTTTTTTTTTTTTTTTTGCATGGTCCTCATAAATATTATAGTTTATATTTATTTTTGTATAAAGACAGAGGAAGCGTACTAGATAGTTTGGTTTATTTTTCCCATAAAAATGCGATCCCGATCACCGCTCGCATCCAGTTCAAGACTCCTGTACTAGCCTGCAGATGCCTTGACCAGACTGCACCCAGCTACCTCCAGACCCTCATCTCTCCCTACACCCCCACTCGACCTCTCCGCTCCGCCTGCACTAGAAGACTGGCTCTACCTCCGCTACGCTCCCCTGCCTCCAGAGCCCGCTCCTTCTCCACCCTTGCTCCGCAGTGGTGGAACGACCTTCCTACAGATGTCAGGACTGCCCAGTCCCTGACCACATTCCGGCACCTCCTTAAGACTCACCTCTTCAGACAGCACCTGTAGAACTCCTCTGTTTGTATCCTGGGACACTATCACCCTTCATTTAAATGTGCTTTATTTTGCTCTTATCTGCCCCCTATTTTACTGCATTTAATCCTGTACTTCAGAATACTGTAATCTGCCAAGTGTTTAATCTGTAGTATTTTGTATTTAATCACATCCTGATGTAACTATCACTATTTAATCATATCCTGATGTAACTGTCACTGTTATCTGCTGTATTATTGAATTGTATTTTGCCACACTTGTACTTGCTTGAACCAAAGTCTTTGTATTTATCTTGCTCTTATTGTATTACTTGTATTGTAACACTTGAAATGTATTTGCTTACGATTGTAAGTCGCCCTGGATAAGGGCGTCTGCTAAGAAATAAATAAATAAATAAATAAATAAATAAATAAATAAATAAATAATAATAATAATAATAATAATAATAATAATAATAATAATTTACCTATGCAAAGCAACCATACTGGAATCTCGCGTCACTTGCAAGAGGGGAGGGGCGCACGGTTTAGAGGCGTGGTTTGAGTTTCAATTGCTATTTACGAGAGGGGGAGTGGCTCAGGACAGGTGGGCTGGATTCTGGTGACGAGTGATTTTAGGGGTGCGGTCAATAGAATCATGTGGTTCAATGAGAAGAGGGAGGGGGCGGGGTTATATAAAGAAGGCGTGGTTTGGATTTTTTTTTTTTCCCAGAACGTTCTGGTTTGGAATGGAGCGGTGGGAGAAGTTCGTTTTTTTGGCGCGAGGAGGAGCCGTTGGGAGCGCGCGGGACGCCCGTCTCTCTCTCCACCTTCACCTCGCGGACTGAGGTTGAAAATAAAGCGTCGAGAAAAAATCGAAATATTATTAAATAAAATTACAAAAAAAAAAAAATGAAGTCATTATTTCATTAAAACCAATCTTTTTTTTTTTTTTTTGTCGTCGAGTCGGCGTTTTCAAACATTTCCTGTCAACCCACAAACTCCTGAAAAAACGACGTTGACGTACGTATATATATATGTATATATATATATATATATATATATATTAATTTGTTGTCGTCTTTCACCCCGTGTGGAGTTTTTGTCTGACTGGAGTTAGAAATAGTGAATAAAAATGTAGTGAGAGTCAATGAAAAGTCCTCACAAATATAGGAATAAAAAACGTGTGTGTGAGAGAGAGGGCAGAGAGAGCAGAGAAGAGAGAGAGAGAAGAAAGGAGAGGGAGAGAGAGAGAGAGGGAGCAGAGAGAGGGAGCAGAGAAGAAAGGAGAGGGAGAGAGAGAGCAAAGAAGAGAGAGCGAGAGAAGAAAGGAGAGGGAGAGAGAGAGCAGAGAAGAGAGAGAAGAAAGGAGAGGGAGAGAGAGCAGAGAAGAGAGAGAGTGAGAGAAGAAAGGAGAGAGAGAGAAGAGAGAGAGAGCACAACTTGGAAGGAGTATTATTTATTTATCTTTGTTTCCAACCTCCCCTCAATCCTCTAATTTATTTGTTTTACTGTATTTTCTAAATCAGTTTGTTTATGAAATACATGTATTTATGATGCATTGTATATATATATATATATATATATATATATATATATATATATATATATATATATATATATGCACATATGTATTGTATAATATGTATTGTGTAATTGTGTTGGTGGAGGCGGTCTGGGCTAGCGTGCGGTTTGTAAGTTTTGTGTTTTGTATTTGTGTATGCAAATAAATATGCATCTTCCTGCGTCTCCACGGCAACGACCACCCTGTCACAGTCACTTCATTCTATTTAATTTATTTATTTAGTTTCCTGTCTGAAGCGATCGCTGTTTCTGTCGCGGAGTTGTGAACAATCGACGTCACGAAGGTGCTGCTGAATGATCTGTGGATCTCGGGCAGGTGTTGTGACTCTTGCTCTCCCAGTTGGTGGCGCTGTCACTGACAGAGTGTGTCTGGTTATACCGTCTCGCCAGGTTTGAAATCGCTGGCTGTGAGCTCCCAAGACGGCGAGCCACAGCACGCTGCCCTCGTCCAGCCTCCGACATGCCGATCGCACGGAGGCGCTGCTCTCTCGACAGACGTGGCATATTTCTTATTTATTTAAATTGCTTTTAATCAAGCTCGCAATTCAACAGCTGAAATCGCTCCCTATCCAGCGTCCAATCAGCTGTATCACTAATTAGGTGATTAAGTGCATCGGCTTCAGTCACTCAAGCGTGTATTGGTCGCCAAAATTTGAGAGTTACAGTCAAGTTTAAACACAGCTCCCAATAAACACGTTGGTTCTTGTCGCTTCTTTTTTTTTCTTCTCCTTTTCATTTTCAGTATTTATTTCTGTTGCCCTTAACCTCCTCAGGCAAATGTGTTTCTTAGTGTGTATTCCTGAGCCGAAATGTCTCGGAAGACGTCATTTTTCAACCTCTATATTCTACCCTTAGGAATGCATAATTTTTCACCATCGAGATATATATATATATATATAAAGATATGTACAACATATTAGGAGGCTGTGTGGTCCAGTGGTTAAAGCAAAGGGCTTGTAACCAGAAGGTCCCTGGTTCAAATCCCACCTCAGCCACTGACTCATTGTGTGACCCTGAGCAAGTCACTTAACCTCCTTGTACTCCGTCTTTCGGGTGAGACGTAGTTGTAAGTGACTCTGCAGCTGATGCATAGTTCACACACCCTAGTCTTTGTAAGTCGTCTTGGATAAAGGCGTCTGCTAAGGGCAGCAGTGTGGAGTAGTGGTTAGGGCTCTGGATTCTTGACCGGAGGGTCGTGGGTTCAATCCCTGGTAGGGAACACTGCTGCTGTACCCTTGAGCAAGGTACTTTACCTAGATATCGAAACGTTGGGCAGCTGGCTCTTTGAGCTAATATATATATATATATATATATATATATATATATAAAGTTTGAGAAAAAGGAAAACTGCTGTGTACCAAAATGATCAATAAGAAAAAAATCAATTATCAGGACGTTTCGGCATTAGTGTCAGGAAACAAAGGGAATGTGAACTTATTTTCAAACTAGGCACTTTGGAGCCATTTGGAATGAACATTCTATTCTGAGGTCATCATCATCATCATCATCACCATCATCATCATCATCATCATCATTCTGGAATTTTGTTTATAAGACTCCTTGTTTGTTTTTTATCAACTTCTTAAAGCACTGTTTTTTTAGGTATTCAGCCGATGAAGGACCTGTAGTCTGAAACGTCCTGATAATTGATTTGTAATCAATTATGCTACCTTTTTAAGGACCTGAAATATCCTTTTCTCTTTGTGCGCAGCTCTTAATAGACGTCATCATTATAGTGTAGCGTGCGCGGGGGGGGGGAGGCAGCAGCTAGGATAGGACAATGATGTCACAGGTGGGCGGAGTTAGTAAACAGTGGCGCCATTTCTGGAGCCCGTAGAGCTCTTTGACAGCGCGCTCGCAATGCTTTTAACGTATTAGCGCTTGCCCTGGGAAAATGTTTCTTTCTAAATAACAGCTAGTTACTTTATATTAACAATCTTTTGTATTGTGGTGCTGCAACACAACATCGCCGAAATGTATTCAGTACTGAGTGGGCTCCACAAATGGCGCCTGTAACTGAGCATCACGGGATTGACTGTCCTATCCTGCTTTATATCGTCCTAGGGCAGCAGCAGGGCTGGTGACGTAATCACACACGAAGACATAAGAACAGGGTCACAAGTGGAGATTAGATCAAGGGGCATTCAGAACAGAAAATAGGAGGCACTTTTTTACACAGAGAATCGTGAGGGTCTGGAACCAACTCCCCAGTAATGTTGTTGAAGCCGACACCCTGGGATCCTTCAAGAAGCTGCTTGATGAGATTCTGGGATCAATAAGCTACTAACAACCAAACGAGCAAGATGGGCCGAATGGGGCCTCCTCTCGTTTGTAAACTTTCTTATGTTCTTATGTAATAATAATAAAGACCACAGAGAGACAAGTTTAATTTAAAAATATATAATTCCTATTTTTTTAATAATAATAATAACAATAATTTAGTTTATTACACAGTTCTTGACAGTTTTAAAAATCCAAAACAACCAAATGGAGGACAGTGAGACAGTCCCAAGAACCTACAGAGAGATGGACAGACAGACAGAGGGAAGGGTGGACACATGTCCCTGCTACCTTCACAGAGTTTTCCAGGATCTCATTTTCTAAGGGGAGGAGTGGACTGTTAAGCAGATGAAACAAACGAGCTCCTATTGGAAGTGACTCTGCAGCAGCAGCAGCAGCAGTTGTTGATGATGCAGAGTTCACCCCCCTAGTCTCTGCGAGTCGCTTTGGAGAAAAAAAGTCTGCTAAATAATAATAATAATAATAATAATAATAATAATAATATGCCTTCCTACTACGACGACTATAATTATTACTGCATATTCTTTCTGCTACAAAATAATATCAACAATCTAACTATAATAATAATAATAATAATAATAATAATAATAATAATAATAATATCAACAATCTAGCTATAATGATAATAATAATAATAATTATTATTATTATTATTATTATTATTATTATTAACAGTCCCAAAATGAATTCTGCAACCATAACACACTGACACACATACAACAGACACACACACACACACATTCAACACAGGTAGATGTGAACACATCCAATCTTATTTTTTTTTTGCCCTCTTCCTGCGTCTTGAAAACTATCGGACTGTCATCATAATTTGACCGTGACGGTTTTTTTGTTGCGTTTATTTATTTATTGAATTCTCTGTATCCCCATTAAGCTTTGCAGGATTTTGTCATTTCAAAACGTACAACCAACCAACCACACACATCACTGTGATCCTAACTCGCTGCATCCTAGTTCATATTGGATTCTAGTAGTGTTATTATTATACAGAGCATCCTAGTTCATATTGGATTCTAGTAGTGTTATTATTATACAGAGCATCCTAGTTCATGTTGTATTCTAGCAGTGTTATTATTATACACAGCATCCTAGTTCATATTGGATTCTAGTAGTGTTATTATTATACAGAGCATCCTAGTTCATATTGGATTCTAGTAGTGTTATTATTATACATAGCATCCTAGTTCATATTGGATTCTAGTAGTGTTATTATTATACATAGCATCCTAGTTCATATTGGATTCTAGCAGTGTTATTATTATACACAGCATCCTAGTTCATATTGGATTCTAGTAGTGTTATTATTATACAGAGCATCCTAGTTCATGTTGTATTCTAGCAGTGTTATTATTATACACAGCATCCTAGTTCATATTGGATTCTAGTAGTGTTATTATTATACATAGCATCCTAGTTCATATTGGATTCTAGCAGTGTTATTATTATACACAGCATCCTAGTTCATATTGGATTCTAGTAGTGTTATTATTATACACAGCATCCTAGTTCATATTGTATTCTAGTAGTGTTATTATTATACATAGCATCCTAGTTCATATTGTATTCTAGCAGTGTTATTATTATACAGAGCATCCTAGTTCATATTGGATTCTAGTAGTGTTATTATTATACATAGCATCCTAGTTCATATTGGATTCTAGTAGTGTTATTATTATACACAGCATCCTAGTTCATATTGGATTCTAGTAGTGTTATTATTATACATAGCATCCTAGTTCATATTGTATTCTAGTAGTGTTATTATTATACATAGCATCCTAGTTCATATTGGATTCTAGTAGTGTTATTATTATACATAGCATCCTAGTTCATATTGTATTCTAGTAGTGTTATTATTATACATAGCATCCTAGTTCATATTGGATTCTAGTAGTGTTATTATTATACATAGCATCCTAGTTCATATTGTATTCTAGTAGTGTTATTATTATACACAGCATCCTAGTTCATATTGGATTCTAGTAGTGTTATTATTATACATAGCATCCTAGTTCATATTGTATTCTAGTAGTGTTATTATTATACATAGCATCCTAGTTCATATTGGATTCTAGTAGTGTTATTATTATACACAGCATCCTAGTTCATATTGTATTCTAGTAGTGTTATTATTATACAGAGCATCCTAGTTCATATTGGATTCTAGTAGTGTTATTATTATACAGAGCATCCTAGTTCATATTGGATTCTAGTAGTGTTATTATTATACAGAGCATCCTAGTTCATATTGTATTCTAGTAGTGTTATTATTATACACAGCATCCTAGTTCATATTGGATTCTAGTAGTGTTATTATTATACATAGCATCCTAGTTCATATTGTATTCTAGTAGTGTTATTATTATACACAGCATCCTAGTTCATATTGGATTCTAGTAGTGTTATTATTTGCACTGACTGTAAACTACACTGTGTTTCAATATGAAGCTTGCATTGTAACCCTGCGCTGCCCTGTGACCCCTGTGCGAGTCGCCTGGGATAAATAAATACAAAATAATAAATTCCTGTTTTTTCAATTCCCAATTTAAAAAAAAAAAAGGAAAAAGTGAACCGAAATAAAAAGCATACAGAAAGACGTCAGATTCCTACATGCAGATGTACATTCTATGACAACAGAAAATAAATACAACACTGCTGTATTATTGAGATTCGCACACCCCTGTTGGATCATCGCCTACAGATACAACACAGAGATAGCATGTAGATATCTATATCTCACTCCCCTATACCCTTAAAGGATTCATACAGCAGTCCTTGATTCTAAAACTGGAGGTACGGCTATGTAAACTCAGATAGCAATATCGAAGCCTAGAAAATGCCACCTCCTTTTTCTATTATTATTATTATTATTTGTTTATTTAGCAGACACCTTTATCCACGGCGACTTACAGAGACTAGGGTGTGTGAACTATGCATCAGCTGCAGAGTCACTTACAACTACGTCTCACCCGAAAGACGGAGCACAAGGAGGTGAAGTGACTTGCTCAGGGTCACGCACACACACAGGGAGTCAGTGGCTGAGCCGGGATTTGAACCTCCTGGTATCAAGACCCCTTTTCTTTTAACCGCTGAGCCACCCAGCCTCCTTTTCTACAGTTAAGGTAAAATAACAATACATTAACACCTCTGTGACATTCTTATCTCCTAGAGGGAGTCGGTCCCCTGTAGATTTAAAGCAGTACAGACATTAACAGTTGAATCCAGATTCTATAGGTTTCAGTGCCAGAAAGCCCATTTCTGTGTCACATATGATTGAACGCTATATTATAATTTTTTTTTTAAATAAATCCAGTCTCAAAAGCTATAATTTTTTCATATGCAGTGTGTGTTGCTGTACAGAAAAACAAAATCATGTTTCTTTTTCTTAAAAAGCGTTTTGTACAAGAATCAGCACTCTTTCCCAGTGTTTTATTATTAAATAAAAGGTCCCCTATATATATATATATATATATATATATATACAGTGGTGTGCAGATTGAGGACGCCTCAAGATGTCTCACTGATATCCTTTATCGACCTGCCTGCATGAAAACACCTCTGGGTGTGAGAATTTCAGTTTCCGCTCAGTAATCTGCGATACAGAAACAACAGGCGCTCGTGTGTGAAAATGCTAGACCGCTTTGTGCTTTTAATTCTCTCAAACAGCTTCTGAAAAAGTCTCCTGCATTTTACCATTTGCGGCTTCCTTTTCTCATTACTGTTTCTAACAAAGTGCATGTGTGGCCTTTTCTCAAGTCAAGGTTTTCAGTTCCAGTGGTTTGATTTCACATGCACAACAAATCAAAACTACAGAAGCAATGGGGTGTTCTAATACATGCTGTATAAATACTACTAATACTACTAATAATAATTAATAAATAATAATAATAATGCCAGTGCAGGTTTTTTTTTTCTGGTACAACAGCGACACAGACCCCTAATTAAAAGAGACTGGACTTAAATTAAAACAGGAAGTAGTTCAGTTAGCAGCAAAACCCCATTTCTCTTCCATAAAGCCCCCAGAGCAGTGATAGTGTATATAATACTCTCACAGCTCCCCTATAGAAACTATACAGCACAGATATTACAGTGATATGACTTATCATTCTCACACACACAGGGATGGGAATCAGACTCCTATTGCACAGCAGTGTCGCCCATTCCAGGTTTTACTACCAGCTTGATCAGCCCCCAGTGTGTCTAGCTAACAAGCTCAGGTGTGTCTGATTATTAAACTCCTAGTGAAACCAGGACTGGATCGCACTGCTGTGCAAAGGGAGTCTGATTCCCATCCTTACAGTGTCACACACACTTTGAACCAATATATTATCGTTTTAATTTCTGCACCAGTTAAAAAGTCTTGGACATTAATAAAAACATTAGCCAGAGCCTTCACAAAGGAAACGAGCAAGAATAACAAGTAAAAAATAAAAATAAAAAATGATAACAACAATAATAATCATAATAAATAATTCTAAAACGACTGGAAGATTTCGTTGTTGTCTTGTGCACCCATTACTGTACTGTGTGCATATATATTATATATGAGATATTATATATATTATATACAGGAGAGATATTAATACAAAAATTTTAAAAAAAATTCTAAAAAAAAGTTAAAGTTCTGAAAGTTTGGTTCCATTTTGCATTTCCTCCAGGTTTCCTTTTTATTTACAGAATTTTGGTCTTTTTGTGGGTTCTAGGTTCAACCTAGAAGCACAGAGTTCTAGAACACAACGTTCCGGATACTTGAGCTGGTTGTTGGAGGAAAAAAAAAAAACACACATTCTTCTAGAATATTGAGTTCTAAACAGGATAGATATATTTGGAGGGGAGAGGAGGGGGAGGAGAGAGGTGATCTCAAGATTTTTTGTTCCTACAGTGTGATGTTTTATTTCTATGGAGTATTGCCCGATGTGTAAATTACGAGAAATCGTTTTGGAGAACAATAGCAACGGCAAACGTTTCCACTAGAAGTCTTTCTCAGCGTCTTCAGTGTAAATTCAACGGCAAACGTTTCCACTAGAAGTCTTTCTCAGAGTCTTCAGTGTAAATTCAATGGCAAACGTTTCCACTAGAAGTCTTTCTCAGCGTCTTCAGTGTAAATTCAACGGCAAACGTTTCCACTAGAAGTCTCTCAGCGTCTTCAGTGTAAATTCAATGGCAAACGTTTCCACTAGAAATCTCTCTCAGAGTCTTCAGTGTAAATTCAATGGCTAATGTTTCCACTAGAAGTCTCTCTCAGCGTCTTCAGTGTAAATTCAATGACAAACGTTTCCACTAGAAGTCTTTCTCAGCGTCTTCAGTGTAAATTCAACGGCAAACGTTTCCACTAGAAGTCTTTCTCAGCGTCTTCAGTGTAAATTCAACGGCAAACGTTTCCACTAGAAGTCTCTCAGCGTCTTCAGTGTAAATTCAATGGCAAACGTTTCCACGAGAAGACACTGAGAAAGACTTCTAGCGGAAACGTTTGCCACTGAAATCCTGAAGTTTCTTTTAGCATTTTAAATTCGGCGCTAGTGAGTGATTAATAGCAGCATACGGCCCTTGGTGTTAATGGATTCTAGCCATTGTTAAAACCGATACTGTTTTTTGCATCCAGAGTTGGTATTAAAATGACAGACAGACAGATATTTAGACAGACCCTCTTAAAAACACCTTCCCTGTTTTGGGAAATGATGTGAATAACAACAACAGGTAATCCTGCACCTGATTCTAAAAAAAAAAAAAAAAAACCATCTCTTTTTGTAATTTTTTTTTTTCTTACAATATTACTGTATTTTATTCTAACTGTATACAGAAACATTCTAGAATGTATTTTTTTATTATTTTATTTAGTAGCTTCAAATATCTTTTTTTAATTTTACGTTATTATTATTATTATTATTATTATTATTATTATTATTATTATTTTACATTTCCTCTCCTTTTCGAAGGCAGGTGAAGGTGAACGACTCAAGCAAAACACCAGCACACAGGAAAGGAGGGGAAAATGTAAGAGAAAAAATACATTCAAAATGATATTTGAATCTACTTCCAGTTTAAGAATCTTGTTTACCACAATGTGTGTAGTTCATAGTGCCTGAGTATTTGTAAAAGGTTGCTTTTTAAAACAAATCGATTTATTTTTCTAAAAAAGTCAAACTGAATCAACTACAAATGCCATTTTCATTTTAAAATTCCTGTAATGCAGGTATTAAAATTAGGGCTGTACTGATTCCCTGTGTATCGATGCATCGTAATAGAGGTCTGTATTGTTTGTGCTACAAGACCACAGCATAAAGAACTACAGCTCCCAGCATTCCTCACCATTGCCGCAGGTGAAAAGGCATGCTGGGAACTGTAGTTCCAGCTAGTGCTGTACCGATTATAACAGACGGTCTGTATCGTTTGTGAAACAAGACCACAGCATAAAGAACTACAACTCCCAGCATTCCTCACCATTACCACAGGAGAAAAGGCATGCTGGGAACTGTAGTTCCAGCTAGTGCTGTACCGATTATAACAGAAGGTCTGTATCGTTTGTGCTACAAGACCACAGCATAAAGAACTACAGCTCCCAGCATTCCTCACCATTACCACAGGAGAAAAGGCATGCTGGGAACTGTAGTTCCAGCTAGTGCTGTACCGATTATAACAGAAGGTCTGTATCGTTTGTGCTACAAGACCACAGCATAAAGAACTACAGCTCCCAGCATTCCTCACCATTACCACAGGAGAAAAGGCATGCTGGGAACTGTAGTTCCAGCTACTGCTGTACCGATTATAACAGAGGTCTGTATCCTTTGTATTGTGCTACAAGACCCCTGCACAGCTCACTGCAGTTCACAGAGCGGTTTGTGAATCAAGTATGAAGTTTGTTTTATAGCTGCTATCTCCCGGTCTCCTTGCATTTTAGTCTTTTTACAGAACGGTCCGTCATTAAAACGGCCATTTGATCCCGTCACGCCTCGTACGCAACGATCCCAACAGGACATGCAGTATCATGACATATATGACATCGTGTTGTGACCTGCATGTCGCGACAGGGAGCGTGACATTAGCGTGTCGTCACAATCCAAACCGCTCTGCCCGTTATCCGATCCACGGTAATATAAATGATTCAAATGGGATTTGCATTTGGTTGTTACTGTTAAGTTTTGTTTTTTTTTTACTCAAAGAAAAGCCCTTAAAATATCGTACTATATTGCACATCTAAAAAAACAAAAAATGTTTTAAAAAAATAATTTAAAAAAAAACAACGTGTTGTCCTTGCTAGCTTTTAAATATAATAAACACACAACAGCTCCTCCAGGAATTACATTACCAGCTGTGTGCAATTCCATCGAGGTGTGCCGGTCGCTTATAAACCACGAGAGCACTAGCTTGTGGATTTACAGTCTTATAAAAGTTTAACATGATAATTTTACACAAGAGTGAGTTTACCCTGTTTTTTAATATGCTTTACCAGACCTCTCTGTGCTTCACAATGCTTCCCTATGCTTTACCAGACCTCTCTGTGCTTTACAATGCTTCCCTATGCTTTACCAGACCTCTCTGTGCTTTGCAATGCTTCCCTATGCTTTACCACACCTCTCTGTGCTTTACAATGCTTCCCTATGCTTTACCAGACCTCTCTGTGCTTTACAATGCTTCCCTATGCTTTACCAGACCTCTCTGTGCTTTACAATGCTTCCCTATGCTTTACCAGACCTCTCTGTGCTTTACAATGCTTCCCTATGCTTTACCAGACCTCTCTGTGCTTTACAATGCTTCCCTATGCTTTACCAGACCTCTCTGTGCTTTACAGTGCTTCCCTATGCTTTACCAGACCTCTCTGTGCTTTACAATGCTTCCCTATGCTTTACCAGACCTCTCTGTGCTTTACAATGCTTCCCTATGCTTTACCAGACCTCTCTGTGCTTTACAATGCTTCCCTATGCTTTACCAGACCTCTCTGTGCTTTACAATGCTTCCCTATGCTTTACCAGACCTCTCTGTGCTTTACAATGCTTCCCTATGCTTTACCAGACCTCTCTGTGCTTTACAATGCTTCCCTATGCTTTACCAGACCTCTCTGTGCTTTACAATGCTTCCCTATGCTTTACCAGACCTCTCTGTGCTTTACAATGCTTCCCTATGCTTTACCAGACCTTTCTGTGCTTTACAACTCTGGAGATTCGGGTGCCTTTTCACTGACGTACCATTTAAACTATATATATATATATATATATATATATATATATATATTATAACTTAAAAGCTAGAAAGGCTAACAATTGCCTCTTTAAAAAACAATTGGTGTCTTCTGTTTTACTTTGTTAATATATATAAAAACTAAAAAAAACAAAACTAACCTCTCACCTCCCCCCTTAAAATCAGACACAAAACTCTTTTTCAACTACTAATATATATATTATATTATATTAGTAAGATGAGAGTTTTGTGTCTGATTTTATATATATATTTGTATCTCTCATAGGGACTATGGTATGCTTCACAGTAATAATATTGTAGTTCTTATATATTCTGTTTATTGTTACTCAACAGTTTTGTGGTTTAGCTGCAGAGGTTTGGCTTCTCTGTTTGAGAATTAAATGCGTTTCAGAGAGTCGTTACTATCGCACTGCGACTCAATAACTGGAGAGAGTGTGTGTGTGTGTGTCTCAGTGAGTATCGCTGTGCGTCTGTGTGTCAGTGAGTGTATCGCTGTGTGTGTGTGTGTGTGTGTGTGTGTCTCAGTGAGTATCGCTGTGCGTCTGTGTGTCAGTGAGTGTATCGCTGTGTGTGTGTGTGTGTGTGTGTCTCAGTGAGTATCGCTGTGTGTGTGTGTGTGTGTGTGTCTCAGTGAGTATCGCTGTGTGTGTGTGTGTGTGTGTGTCTCAGTGAGTATCGCTGTGCGTCTGTGTGTCAGTGAGTGTATCGCTGTGTGTGTGTGTGTGTGTGTGTGTGTGTCTCAGTGAGTATCGCTGTGTGTGTGTGTGTGTGTGTGTCTCAGTGAGTATCGCTGTGTGTGTGTGTGTGTGTGTGTCTCAGTGAGTATCGCTGTGCGTCTGTGTGTCAGTGAGTGTATCGCTGTGTGTGTGTGTGTGTGTGTCAGTGTGTGTATCGCTGTGTGTGTCTCAGTGAATCACAAAAAATGCCCTGAAATACTGTTTGGGTTGTGGTTGTTATATTGCTGGAGATTGGCGGGACAGGACTGAGGAGGGGTAGAGAGACAGGGAAGGAGGGAGGGAGGGAGGTGGGAGAGACAGGGAGGGAGGGAGGTAAGGGGGTTAAGGTCAGTACGCTAGGGAAAGTGAAAGTGAGAGGCGGTGGGGGGGTCTCTCTCTCTGTCAGGGGGGGCAGTGGTAGCTACTAATCCACAGCAAATCATCCAGGACCCCCCAGTGCAGGTACAGTATAGACCCCACCACCAGCACGTGCATGATCTGGTGGCTGTTGCACCAGTAGTCGAAGCAACCGGGCCGCCAGCGCTCGGGGACCCTCGTGATGTTGATGAGGCCCCCCAGGAGGGCCAGGAGGTCCAT
This sequence comes from Acipenser ruthenus, assembly GCF_902713425.1. NCBI lineage: Eukaryota > Metazoa > Chordata > Actinopteri > Acipenseriformes > Acipenseridae > Acipenser > Acipenser ruthenus. Next base: position 10,214,879 of record NC_081232.1, read on the forward strand.
GGTGAGGAAGTGGCGCAGGGCGGTGGGGCTCCCGGCCCCCAGGCCCGCCCAGCGAGCGTAGAAGAGCAGGAACCGGAAGAGGGCCTGCCAGGCGAAGGACTGCAGCCGTCGCAAGCGGCTGGTCGCAGACACGGCGCAGTAGATGGCGTAGGAGGAGAGCAGGGTGTAGGAGAGCAGAGCCACGGTGCGGGTGGAGGGGTAGCACAGGAGAGTGGTGTACACGATGGGGAGGGCTCCTGAGAGAGAGAGGGGGAGAGAGAGAAAGAGAGAGGGGGAGAGGGGGAGGGAGAGAGAGAGGGGGAGGGAGAGGGGAGAGAGAGAGGGAGGGAGGGGGAGAGAGGGGTTAGAGAGAGAGACGGGGAGAGAGGGAGAGGGGGTCAGAGAGAGAGGGGGTTAGAGAGAGAGGGGGTTAGAGAGAGAGAGAGGGGGAGAGGGGGTTAGAGAAAGAGAGAGGGGAAGAGGAGAGGAGGGGGAGAGGGGGGGTTAGAGAGAGAGAGGGAGGGAGGGGGAGAGAGGGGTTAGAGAGAGAGACGGGGAGAGAGGGAGAGGGGGTCAGAGAGAGAGGGGTTAGAGAGAGAGAGAGGGGGAGAGGGGGTTAGAGAAAGAGAGAGGGGAAGAGGAGAGGAGGGGGAGAGGGGGGGTTAGAGAGAGAGAGGGGGGGAGAGGGGGAGGGAGAGAGAGAGGGGGAGGGAGAGGGGAGAGAGAGAGGGAGGGAGGGGGAGAGAGGGGTTAGAGAGAGAGACGGGGAGAGAGGGAGAGGGGGTCAGAGAGAGAGGGGGTTAGAGAGAGAGGGGGTTAGAGAGAGAGAGAGGGGGAGAGGGGGTTAGAGAAAGAGAGAGGGGAAGAGGAGAGGAGGGGGAGAGGGGGGGTTAGAGAGAGAGAGAGGGGGAGAGGGGGAGGGAGAGAGAGAGGGGGAGGGAGAGGGGAGAGAGAGAGGGAGGGAGGGGGAGAGAGGGGTTAGAGAGAGAGACGGGGAGAGAGGGAGAGGGGGTCAGAGAGAGAGGGGGTTAGAGAGAGAGGGGGTTAGAGAGAGAGAGAGGGGGGAGAGGGGGTTAGAGAAAGAGAGAGGGGAAGAGGAGAGGAGGGGGAGAGGGGGGGTTAGAGAGAGAGAGGGGGAGAGGGGGGGTTAGAGGGGGAGAGAGAGAGAGGGAGAGAGAGAGGGGGTTAGAGAGAGAGGGAGAGAGAGAGGCAGAGAGGGAGGGAGAGAGAGAGAGAGAGTCATACATTGTAACTGCTTTAATTGCTAAAACTTGTTTATTCTTGTCATGCCAACAAAGCTTATGGAATTGAAATTGAATTGAGAGAAAGGGGTTAGAGAAAGAGAGAGAGGGAGAGAGAGAGGGGATTAGGAAGAGAGAGACAGAGGGAGGAGAGATAGAGACAGAGAGAGAGAGAGAGAAAGGGGGGGTTAGAGAGAGAGTGTGTCAGTGCGAGGTCTCAGAGTCAGTGTTTCAGTGTCCGTGAGGGGGTGAGTGTGTCTCGGTGAGCTCCACTCACCCAGCGTGTTGACCATGCAGATCCCGCACATGTCCAGGGTGAGCAGGGTGCGGTAGACGGGCGCACCCCCCTCGTGGTTCATGAACAGGTGGTAGAGCACCGAGCCCAGCTGAGGGGACAGGCAGGCCAGGAAGTGGACAATCCCCAGCCAGGTGGCACTGATCTGAGCCCACGGGATACTGAGAGGCAGCAGGAACAGGAAGCACAGCAGAGGGATACCTGCGGGAGGAGAGACAGGGGGTGAGAGACAGACTACACTTCCCAGAATCCTCCACTCTGTAGTTCTCAGACTGCTAGTGCTACAATGGAGCTGTCTGTCTGTGTGTGTAGACTACATTTCCCACAATTCTCCAGTCTGTAGTTCTCACAGACTGCCAGTCCAGTATAATATATAAAACTATGGCTATTGAAACTCAGGGGGGGCTGTCTGAATCATTGCTGGAGCCACAGTCCAGTATAATATATAAAACTACGGGTATTGAAACTCAGGGGGGCTGTCTGAATCATTGCAGGAGCCACAGTCCAGTATAATATATAAAACTATGGCTATTGAAACTCAGGGGGGGCTGTCTGAACCATTGCTGGAGCCACAGTCCAGTATAATATATAAAACTATGGCTATTGAAACTCAGGGGGGCTGTCTGAATCATTGTGGACTGCAGGATTGATGAGGGTGTTACTCTTTGTCTATCCTGGGGGGTGGGGGTGGGAGGGGGGGAGGAGTTATGGAAACTGCCAGCTGTCCTAAATCCCACCAAATCCGTTTAGGAATATCGGAAGCTCCATAGAGGGCAAGCTATAAGTGACAAGGTGATCCAGTTAGGGCTAATTGGATGGGCAAGTGGAGCTGGGGTGACATTATCCGTACCATTTATAGTCCGAACATAAAAACTGACGTGATTTTTGCATCAATCTTCACCAATCCCCTTTACTGTTTTTACTGTGTTCTGTTTCTTTCGTTCGTTCATCAGCGTTACTGAAACTAAACTGAGTCAAGCAGACCAGCGTTTGGGCTCTAGTGCCTTCATCAGCGTTACTGAAACTAAACTGAGTCAAGCAGACCAGCGTTTGGGCTCTAGTGCCTTCATCAGCGTTATTGAAACTAAACTGAGTCAAGCAGACCAGCGTTTGGGCTCTAGTGCCTTCATCAGCGTTATTGAAACTAAACTGAGTCAAGCAGACCAGCGTTTGGGCTCTAGTGCCTTCATCAGTGTTATTGAAACTAAACTGAGTCCAGCAGACCAGCGTCTGGGCTCTAGTGCCTTCATCAGCGTTACTGAAACTAAACTGAGTCAAGCAGACCAGCGTTTGGGCTCTAGTGCCTTCATCAGTGTTATTGAAACTAAACTGAGTCAAGCAGACCAGCGTTTGGGCTCTAGTGCCTTCATCAGCGTTATTGAAACTAAACTGAGTCAAGCAGACCAGCGTTTGGGCTCTAGTGCCTTCATCAGCGTTACTGAAACTAAACTGAGTCAAGCAGACCAGCGTTTGGGCTCTAGTGCCTTCATCAGTGTTATTGAAACTAAACTGAGTCAAGCAGACCAGCGTTTGGGCTCTAGTGCCTTCATCAGCGTTATTGAAACTAAACTGAGTCAAGCAGACCAGCGTTTGGGCTCTAGTGCCTTCATCAGTGTTATTGAAACTAAACTGAGTCAAGCAGACCAGCGTTTGGGCTCTAGTGCCTTCATCAGTGTAATGTGTGTGTGTGAGAGATATTGCAAGTCTCTGTTTCTTCTCCTGTTTGTTTGTTAAGTAGATAGACACAATACTATTGCATCTTTCTTGTAAATAATAGTGTTCACGATGCCTCGATTATCATTGCTGATTACCTGATTTCACTAGCAGACTGATCATGCAGTAGTTATTATTATTATTATTATTATTATTATTATTATTATTATTATTATTATTATTAAGCAGACACCTTTATCCAAGGCGACCTACAGAGACTAGGGTGTGTGAGCTATACATCAGCTGCAGAGTCACTTACAACTACGTCTCACCCGAGAGACGGAGCACAAGGAGGTGAAGTGACTTGCTCAGGGTCACGCACAAGCGCGCACACACACACACACACACACACACACACGGTGCTGTACCCAGGGCAATGCTGGCAGGACCGCACTGTATAACACTGATATAAAACCCTGCACAGAACTACAGCAGCTACCCGGCACAGTGTCTGCTGTACACGAAGTTCAGGGAATTGACAGCAGCTCGATCCCCAGCCACTCCCACATCGCAGGATCAGTGCATTTACATTGCGGCCGGGTCTATGTAAATTACAGCCTGCGCATTTCCTATTTCCCTTTTACTTTTGCATATTAAAGATAATTTAAATTTAAAAACCACAATGCGCGACAAGGTCACAAACTCCCTGTCCTTCCAGCTTTCTCTCTTTCTTTCTCTATTTCTTTCCCTTTCTTTCTTTCTCTTTCTTTCTCTCCTCCTTTCTTTCTTTCTCCAGTTCTTTCTTTCTTGAACAGGATTGTGGGGCTCTGTCTGTCTGTCTGTCTGTCTGTCTGTCTGTCTGCAGCTTTAATGAAACTAAACTCTTTTCAGAATGTAGTAAACTAACACAGACCCCAAGAAGAAGGGATTATATTGTAGCGTCAAACTGAACAGGATTGTGGGGCTCTGTCTGTCTGTCTGTCTGTCTGCAGCTTTAATGAAACTAAACTCTTTTCAGAATGTAGTAAACTAACACAGACACCGAGAAGAAGGGATTATATTGTAGCGTCAAACTGAACAGGATTGTGGGGCTCTGTCTGTCTGTCTGTCTGTCTGCAGCTTTAATGAAACTAAACTCTTTTCAGAATGTAGTAAACTAACACAGACACCGAGAAGAAGGGATTATATTGTAGCGTCAAACTGAACAGGATTGTGGGGCTCTGTCTGTCTGTCTGTCTGTCTGCCTGCAGCTTTAATGAAACTAAACTCTTTTCAGAATGTAGTAAACTAACACAGACACCGAGAAGAAGGGATTATATTGTAGCGTCAAACTGAACAGGATTGTGGGGCTCTGTCTGTCTGTCTGTCTGTCTGTCTGTCTGCAGCTTTAATGAAACTAAACTCTTTTCAGAATGTAGTAAACTAACACAGACACCGAGAAGAAGGGATTATATTGTAGCGTCAAACTGAACAGGATTGTGGGGCTCTGTCTGTCTGTCTGTCTGTCTGTCTGTCTGCAGCTTTAATGAAACTAAACTCTTTTCAGAATGTAGTAAACTAACACAGACACCAAGAAGAAGGGATTATATTGTAGCGTCAAACTGAACAGGATTGTGGGGCTCTGTCTGTCTGTCTGTCTGTCTGTCTGTCAGTCTGTCTGTCTGCCTGCAGCTTTAATATCCATTCTCTTGGCTCTTATTAGCTTTATTAACATGATCACAGTAGTGCTAAGCAGGGCTGTTAAGTTTGCATTGGCAGAGGGCTGGGAATCAGACTCCTATTGCGCAGCAGTGTGATCCATTCCAGGTTTTGCTACCAGCTTGATCAGCCCCCAGTGTGTCTAGCTAACAAGCTCAGGTGTGTCTGATTATTAAACTCCTAGTGAAACCAGGACTGGATCGCACTGCTGTGCAGCGGGAGTCTGATTAGGGTACCAAACCAAGCAGCATACGGTATTTTAAGGTGTTTTTTTGTGTGTGCTTACCGTGTGTGTAGATGTTCCCCAGCTCGTTGTGAAGGTAGAAGAGGCTTTTGACGCACTCGTTGACCGAAGACACCGGCCGGTAACCGGTGAGGACGTACCTGTTGAACTGGAGGTGACGAG
>NC_081233.1:7500-197500 GCF_902713425.1 Acipenser ruthenus
GGAGAATGAGGCGGCGTGGCTGGCAGAGTGGAGGGGGCCGTGTGTGCTGAGCCACGGCTCAAGCACCAGTGCAGGAGTGGCAATTTTATTTAAGCCCAGCCTAGGAGCAACAATTTTAGATATTGAAGAAATTGAAAAGGGGAGGTTATTAAAAGTGAGAGCAAGGTTGGGTGGTACTGAATTTGTTTTTATTAATATTTATGCACCAAATAAAGGAAGGGAACGCATTTTAATTTTTAATAAATTAAAGCAAGCTCTTTTAAATATTGATAATGATGATGTGGTGGTGGTGGGAGGAGATTTTAACTGCACTATTGATTTTACAATGGATAGAAATAATGAGGAACCCAATCCCCAATCCTCAAGTGAATTAGCTGCAGTTTTTCAGTTCAGTGGCCTGGTTGATGTCTGGAGGTGTCTGCACCCCAATGCAAGACAGTACACCTGGTCTCATTGTCGCGCACAACAAATATATAGAGCCAGGTTAGACCGCTTCTACACATCACACACACATTTGAATAAATTCATTAAAGCCAATATCATCCCCAGTAGCCTCTCTGACCACCACTGCCTGTTAGTTACAGTAATACTCACCACTGACTCTCACAGCACCTCCTACTGGCATTTTAATTTAAAGCTATTACAGGACACACTTTTTGTAAAACAGTTTAATGATTTTTGGAACATTTGGAAAAAAGAAAAAACAAATTATAAAAATATTAGGCAGTGGTGGGACATTGGCAAAACGCAGATTAAAATCTTTTGCCAGCAGTACACACTCAATTCAACCGGGTCACTGAACGCAGCAGTGAGAGAGCTGGAGTTGAAAATTCTCCAGTTAGAGAGCAGCCTGGACACAGACCACCAGGAGCAGACCCTGCAAACGCTGAGGGAGCAGAAACACATGCTGGGCAGCCTGCTGAAGGAAAGAGTGAAGGGGGCGCTGGTGCGCTCTCGCTTCATGGAGCTTAAAGACATGGACACCCCCTCCAGTTTCTTTTTTGGCTTGGAGAGGAGGAGAGCAGACAGCCGGAAGATGCACTGCGTCCGGACGCCTTGCGGCAGGGAGCTGTACAGCCGGGAGGAGATCAGCAGGGAGGCAGTAAAATTCTATTCTGAACTATACAGCAAAGAGCCTTGTGAGCAGAAGGATACAGACCTGCTGCTCCAGGATTTGCCCACCCTGAGCGAGGAAGAACAGAACCAATTAGACAAGCCACTAACATACCAGGAGCTGACCACTGCTGTTACACAGCTTTCAAATGGAAAAGCTCCTGGCATTGATGGACTGCCCACTGAATTTTTTAAAAATTTCTGGACTGTGATTGGTGAGGACTTTTTGCAGGTGCTGGGAGAGAGCCTCCGAGATAAAGAACTGCCCCTCAGCTGCAGGAGGGCAGTAATCACACTACTGCCCAAGAAAGGAGACCTGTGTTTACTCAAAAACTGGAGACCTGTTTCGCTTTTATGTTCTGATTTTAAAATTATTTCAAAATGTCTGGCCAATAGACTAAAAATGTGTATAGGAGCTGTAATACACATGGACCAAACTTACTGCATACCGGGACGTTCCATTTTTGATAATTTGTTTTTAATTCGAGACTTTTTATCAATGGCTAAGACATGTGATTTGAATGTTGGTCTGGTTTCTTTAGATCAGGAGAAAGCGTTTGACAGGGTCGACCACACATACCTTTTTAAAACCCTGGAAGCCTTCGGGTTTGGCCCTGTTTTTATTTCTTATATCCAGCTTTTATATTGGAATGTTTTTAGCATTTTAAAGATTAACAATGGGCTGAGTCAGCCCTTCCCAGTGTGCAGGGGTATTAGGCAGGGCTGCTCCCTGTCTGGAATGCTTTATTCACTGGCCATAGAGCCCCTGCTGCACCTGCTGAGGGGCCGGCTGGTTGGCTGGGCAGTGCCCTCCTCACCCTCCTCTGTCGCAGTGAAGGTGTCCGCTTATGCAGACGATGTGAACGTGGACCCTCCCCGGGGCATGGTGCAGGAGATCCAAAGAATACTGCTGGAGTTTTTCTGGAGCGGGAGACATTGGCTGAGGCCAGCGGTCCTGTATCTCCCCACTGATGAAGGGGGGCAGGGGTTGGTCTGCATTGCCAGCAGGGTGGCAGCCTTCAGACTGCAGGCGGTTCAGAGGCTCCAGTACGCTGGGGAGGAGGCTCATTGGAAGAGGCTAGCTTGTTTTTTCCTCAGCAGAGTAGGGGGGCTGGGGATAGACAAACACCTGTTTTTAATTGAGAGTGCCAGACTAGCTAAAGTAGGTCTCTCTTCTTTTTACTTGAGTGTTTTAGATGCCTGGAGGGCAGTGAGGGTGGCGAGAGATGAGGGGTCCCTGACAGGCAGGGTCCTGTTGGAGGAGCCCCTATTTTTCAATCCGCTCTTCCCTGTACGTTTCTTTCAGTCAATGACGCTCTGTGCCAGCTTTGTGAGGGCAGGAGTGACCAGGCTGAGACATCTTATCAACTTTGAGCTCTCCTGCTGGCTGACTGCTACACAGCTGGCTGGGCGGCTGGGCTGGCACTCTGACTGGCAGAGAAAATGATCAGTGAACTGAGAAGTTGTCTTTCCCCCGAGCTCAGGGAGGCTGTGAGAGAGGAGATGTCCAGCGGCACAGGGCAGAGACAAGACTTCATCTTTCCAGGACTGCTAGTGTGTCCAGCAGTAGGTGAAGGAGAGGAGGGTGTAGGAAACGAGGGAATGTTATTAAACCTAGACACAGTTAAAGATCTAACTCTTCATACAGCAGAGAGTAAGAAGATCTACCAAATTTGTGTGAAGGCATCACATTCCCACCAGTTGAGGGGGTTGGTGGATTCAAGATGGAGGGCATGTCTGGAGGTAAAGGAGGGGTGCAGGCCAGTATGGAGGGTGCTGTATAAACTGCCCCTCACCAAGAGAGCGGGGGACCTGCAGTGGAGGATCCTGCACTGTATTGTGTCCACCGGCAGGTTTCTCCACAGAGTTGATGCTAGCATTAGCTCAGAGTGCTGTTTCTGCTCTGCAGAGGAAACAGTGTTTCACATGTATAGTGAGTGTGTCAGGCTAGGACCACTCTTCCATCTCCTACAGGAGCTCCTGCAGGGCCTAGGCGAGGAGTTCACAAAAGAGCTTTTTATCTTTGGGGTTCCCTACAGTTTTAAAAAGAGAAACAGGTGTGTTTTAATTAATTTTATAATGGGTCAGGCAAAATTGGCCATTTTAAAATCCAGAAAGAACAGTATCTCTGGCGCCGGGCTGACTGATGTTGTGTTGCAGTTCAGGGTTTTGGTGGTCAGCCGGATAAGAGTGGATTTTGAATTTTTTAAACTAAATAATAACCCGGAGGACTTCCAGGAGAGGTGGTGTGTGGGAGACGCCTTGTGTGCTGTGAGTGAGGAGGGGGAGCTCCAGTTTTTGTTCTAGTTTTAATTTTATTTTTTATTGTTTTACAGTGTTTTTATTAATTTTGGCTTTAATCTGTTTTTAACAGAAAGAAAACACTGTGTTTTTTTAATTGATTTTTTATGATCCTTTTATTTTGGTAAAATCTATTTTTAAGGAGAACATGATGTATTTTAGGATTTTTTAATATTGCTAAATCTTAATTTTGTTATGTTTTACCTTTTTTGAGTTTTAATGGATTTTATTTGGAATGTTAAATAAAGGATCTTAAAAGTCAAAGTCTCTCTCTCTCTCTCTCTCTCTCTCTCTCTCTCTCTCTCTCTCTCTCTCTCAATTCAATTCAATTCAAAGTGCTTTATTGGCATGACTTATTTTCCACAGTGTTGCCAAAGCAAATACATACATATTATGACCAGATGCATCTATATACAAACAAGGAACAATGGTAACAAAATAATAATAAATAAAATAGAAGATATAATAATAATACAGAAATTGAAATATTGAAATAATGATATTGAAACTATTAAATTGTGCCGTCACTGCGTGCCCCTCAGGTTGTGGCAGGTGGCTACATATTTGGCAGCCAGTGGAGCTGTGTGTCCCTCCCCTAGGAGGACAGCAAGTTTCTCTGAGTCTGCCATTTTTCTTGTATTTTAATGAAGAATGATTCTCTGATATGGCTGTATTTTATACAGTGTAGGAGAAAGTGCATCTCAGTTTCCACCTCTCCTGTCTCGCAGTGACCACAGAGCCGATCTTCTCTGGGCAGCCAGGTCTGCCTGTGTCTGCCTGTCTCTATGGCCAGGCTGTGGTCACTGAGCCTGTACTTGGTCAGGATCTGTCTCTGCTTCGTATCTCTGACAGTGGAGAGATACTCTGCTAGGCTGTAGTTTCTTTTTAGGGCCCGATAGCAATCAAGTTTATTTTGGGATTTTATTTCTGTGTCCCAGTGTTCCAGATAGGAGTTTTTGGTTTGTTTTATAATTTGGTTTACTCTGATTGGGGGCTGGTAAGCAGTGCTGACCTGAAGCTGGTTGGAGTTAGTATTGGAGGGGGTCAGTGTGATGAGCTTCAAAGCCAGCTGGCATAGGGGACTCTTTTCAGGGCTGAGCTCTTGGGTCTGGAGGGACTTGTACTGGAGTGAGTCAGGTTCACTTTTTTCAAGGTGCATCCAGAATCTGAGTGCTCTTTTCTTTATATTAATAAGAGCTGGATATCGGCCTAATTCTGCCCTGCATGCGTGGTTTGGTGTATTTCTTTGCACCTGCAGTGTATTCTTGTATAGTTCAGCATGCAGGGTTTCGATTGGGTGTTTGTCCCTGTGGCAATGCGCCCCGCCCCTGTGTGCATTTGTGTGTTTTGTGTGTATGTTGCGTGTGTAAATGTTGGTGTATAGTCATTGGTACACGGGATATAAACGGGTCTGTGTTTCACGTGTATTTAAATAGTGTATATTTGTATTTAGGCACGGGATTGCACATCACGCACGTGCATTTAAAATATAATATGTGAACACGGGGTTTCACGTAATGAATTCACGTGCTGGGATTCAAGTGAGTAATTAATTAGTAATTGAATCCCAGCACAACAGTATATATAGAGACACATTTTCACTCACTGGTGGTTGGGTGTTCGAGAGTGGAGAACGGGTGAGGAGGAGGAAAGTAAAGGAAAGTAAAGTGATTGTACTCACCGTGTTTGTTTGTCTCTCCGTGCACCGTTTGTTTAGTGTTAGTCCGTTTTGTATGTCTCTTTATTTTGGCGTATAGTGCCGTGTCCCGTGTTTTTGTGTTTCAAACCTTTTATTTTCTGTTTATTAAATGCTGAGCGCGATCACGCGCTCAGCCTAACCAAAATCCAAGTCTCTGTGTTTGTATTCCTTCCTGCTTCTGGTCTGACGCCACCCACTCTGGCCGTCTTTGTGACAGTCCCATTTAGTGTAGTCTTGTTGACTGAGTGGACCCCATACCTCACTTCCATACAGTGCAATGGGCTGGATGACACTGTCAATTAATTTTAGCCATATTTTGACAGGTATATTTATTTTATAGAATCTTCTTTTGATGGCATAGAAAGCTCTTCTGGCTTTCTCCTTTAGTGCATTCACTGCTAGGTTAAAGCTCGCTGACGCGCTGATAGTCAGGCACAGGTAAGTGTAGTCTGAGGTGTGTTCTAGTGTAGTGTTGTTTAGGGTGAAGTGGTACTTATTTCCCTGAGATCTGGCTTTCTTCTGGAATATCATGACTCTGGTCTTGTTCATGTTTACTGTCAGGGCCCAGGTCTGACAGTACTGCTCTAGCAGTGCCAGGCTCCGCTGCAGCCCCTGCTCTGTGGGCGACAGCAGGACCAGGTCATCTGCATAGAGCAGGAACTTGACTTCGGTGTTGTGTAGAGTAAGGCCGGGGTCTGCAGACTGCTCCAACATCGTAGCCAACTCGTTAATATAAATATTGAACAGTGTTGGACTCAGACTGCAGCCCTGCCTCACCCCCCGCCCCTGAGTGAAGAAATCAGTTCTTTTGTTGCCAATTTTGACTGCACATTTGTTTTCTGTGTACATTGATTTTATTATATCATAGATTTTACCCCCTACACCACTTTGAAGAATTCTGTAATATAAACCTTCATGCCAAATAGAATCAAATGCTTTTTTAAAGTCAATGAAGCAGGCGAAAATGTTGCCTTTATTTTTTTGGTGTACGTGTTTGTTTATTAGGGTGTGTAGGGTGTAAATATGATCTGTTGTGCGGTGATTTGGTAGGAATCCAATTTGACTCTTACTCAGGACATTGTGTTCGGTAAGGAAGGCCAGTATCCGGGCGTTGATGATACTGCAGAACACCTTCCCCAGATTACTGCTCACACAGATGCCCCGGTAGTTGTTGGGGTCGAATTTGTCTCCACTCTTGTGAATTGGGGATATAAGCCCTTGGTTCCAGATGTCAGGGAAGTAACCAGTACTTAGTACCATGTTGAACAATTTAAGCATTGCCTCCTGTAATTTAGGGCTGCTGTGTTTGAGCATCTCAGTGCTGATGCTGTCAGGGCCACAGGCTTTCCTGGTTTTCAGTGCCTGCAGCTTCTTAGTTAATTCCTGTAGGGTGATTGGAACATCAATTGTGTTTTGGTTATCTTTAATTGATTGTTCAAGTAATTTCAGTTTTTCTCTAGTTTCATTTTGTTTATCTGTTAGATCTTTTTGTTGAATATCTTTATAAAGGTTTTCAAAATAATTTTTCCAAACTGTTCCATTTTGTATCGTCAATTCTTGTTGTTTTGTTGGGTTTAAATTGTTCCACATTTCCCAGAACTGATTTTGGTCAACAGATTTTTCAATGTCTGTGAGGGTTTTGTTTGTGTGTTTTTGTTTTTTCTGTTTGAGGGTGTGTTTGTAGTGTTTTAGAGTCTCACAGTACCTCAGACGTAAGTCTGTGTCTTGTGGTTGATGGTGTTTTTGATTAGATAATTTTCTTAGATTTGTTCGTATTGATTTACATTCATCATCAAACCATGACTGTGTGTGTTTTTGTTTCCGATTGATCTTCTTTTTGGTCTTTTTAATATTTGCCATTATGGCTGCTTTTTCAAATATCTGATTGAGGTCATTAACAGACAGATTTAGTCCTGTCATATTAGGTTGGTACAGAGTGTTGAGGAAAGTGTTAATGGTGTTAGTTATTTCAGTGGAACTGATTGCTTTGATATATTCCTCAGTGCTGTTTGGAGCCCATCTGTATGGTTGATTCAGATTGTACAGCTTACTGGGCTGTGTTTGTGTGTTGCTTGCCTGACTTCCTCTTTTCAGGAACACAGTGATTTGATTGTGGTCCGATAGAGGGGTTTGTTGCCTGACAGTGAATGCACTTAGAAAGGAGGGGTCCATGTCAGTGATGGCATAGTCGACTACACTAGTCCCAAGAGCTGAGCAATACGTGAACCTCCCTAAAGAGTCCCCTCTGATCCTGCCATTAACGATGTACAGACCTAGGGCTTGACAGAGATGCACTAATTCTCTCCCATTTTTGTTCACGGCACGGTCAGGGTTGTTTCTCTGGATTGTGGTGGGTGTGAGGTACAGAGGGGTCTGTCCAAATACATGGCTGTTTCCCTGGGTGTTAATACAGTCAGGCTCTGAGCCTGTCCTGGCATTGAAATCCCCACAGAGCAGCACATTCCCCTGGGCCTGGAAATGGCCGATCTCTGTGTGGAGGGTGTTAAAATACTCTTCGTTGTAATAGGGGGATTCAGAAGGGGGGGTGTATGCTGCACACAGGTATATGTCATTTTGACATTGGGCTATTCCCTTGTTAATTTTGAGCCATGTGTGTGTTTGGCCCTGTTTGACTGGGCTGATGTAGCTGGCCAGCTCCTCTCTGTACCACACTATAATCCCCCCCGAGTCCCTGCCGCGCCGGACTGTGCTCAGTTTAATAGAGGGCACTATCGCCTCCCTGTAGCCTGAGGGGCAGTGTGTGAGCGCGTCTGCACGGCACCATGTCTCCAACAGAACTATCACATCGACATCTTTTGTATTTTTAATAAATTCAGGATCTGTGCTCTTCAGCCCAAAAGCAGAGGAATACAGGCCCTGAATGTTCCAACAGCTAACAGTAAATGAACTCATGTAATCCAACCAATATTATTCTTAATGAAATAAAATGTCTAACAATAACACAACCTTTTATCATTTTAAGTTCCCTTTAAACAGTAAAGTACAAGTATAGTAATTATTTTAGTAGTATTAATAATTATTTATTTATTTATACTTTATTTATTTATTTGTAGTTATTTACATGTAGAATATTTTTTTTTTTTTTTTTCCCTACCCGAGTGTTGCAGGTCTCAGTTCAGCAGCCTGGAGCAGAGGATGCTGAGGAGCTGTTTGATCTCTCCCAGTTCGGTGGGGGCTGGGGGGGTGGGCCGGGACAGAGTTGCAGCATAGCTGAGTTGCTGCTGGTGGTCGCTGAGCCTGGCGGTAGTGGGACGAGTGGGGGGCCGGATGACGGGCGGCTGTACGGTGCTGCGGGGGCGGGATGTGTGCGCTGCAGTGCGGGGGGGCTGCATGCTACGCTGGCCTCTGCTGGCACTGCTGCGAGGGGGGCTGGCTGGGCTACGGCCCATGGCTGCATCCTTCAGGGTCTTGGCAAAGACTTTGACCCCCTCCTGGTTGAGGTGCACCTTGTCGTAGAGGTGCCAGGGCCCCACTGTGGGGTGGTGTGCCAGGTGCACGTTAGGCAGCGCAGCGCAGCCTCTGGTGATCTCTGCGTTCACAGCGTTGATGGTGTGTGGGTGGGTGTCGGCTCGGGGCAGCAGCGTGGAGATGACCACTCTGGAGTCGGGGAACTCCTGCGTGGCTCTCTCAGCCACCCTTCTCACGGCCTTGGCAGTGTCGTGGCGCAGGGAGCCCAGGTCGTTGGTGCCGGTGTGGTTGACGATGCAGCTCGGGCTCCCCAGTGTGTCCCGGTTCAGCAGCTGCAGGGCTCGCTCCGTGTTTGTGCAGCGGATGTTGTTGACACGCCGGCTGGGAAACAGTCTCCTCATGTCCAGGTATTTCCCGTTGCTGTCAATGAGGAGGACCACTTCTGCGTTTGTCTTCTTTTTGGCCAGCATGCTGTGGGTGTGGGTGGGGATGGGGGTGGGAGCGGGGTGGGGGGGGGAGCGGGGTGGGAGGGGGAGCGGGGGGGAAGCGGGGGTGGGGATGGGAGCGGGGTGGGAGGGAGACCGGGGGGGGAGCGGGGGTGGGGATGGGACCGGTGTGGGAGTGCGGGGGGCAGCGGGGGTGGGAATAGGGGGGGAGCGGGGGGGGAGCAGGGGTGGGAGTGTAGCGGGGGTGGTAGCACGGGGAGCAGGGTTGGGGGGGGCTGTGTATCTGTGGAGCTGCTCCCTCAATCCCTGCAGCTCCTTGTTGGTGGTTTTCTCTCTGCGCTGCATCTCCTCCTTGACGCTGGTCAGCTGGGTCCTTAGGTTCGCATTCTCCTGCTGCAGGTCCTTCATCTCGCTGGTCAGCTCGGTGATGGCCACCCTGTTCTCTCTCTTGAGCTGGCTCACCTCATCTCTGAGCTGCTGGGTGATGCTGGTTTCCTTGAGCCTGGCCAGTGTAAGTTCTCTGAACTCCACAAACTCCAGCTCCAGCAGGGCCAGGCACTCCCGCATGTGCTGGGTGTCGCTGGGGGTCGTGGGGGTGGGCAGGTTGGTGTCGGGTGTTGTGCTGTCTGAGGTAGGATCTTCAGGGTCTTCAGGGTCGGTGTTCTCGGGGTCGTTGGCTGTAGTGTTTGTTTTTTCAATCTCTGCTGCCTCTTTTAGTTGTTTATATTTTTTTTCAAAGGAGGTCAGGCTGGCCTCACTGCCCTGGATCAACACAGTTCCGCTGTGGTAGACATTAATACTCAGGACTGTGCTGTCCGGGTCAGAGTCTTCTCTTAAGAGGATCTGTCTACCTTGGCAGATCCCTCTTTTTGTGACGTTGCTGTACGTCTTACACACAGCAGTGTGCCAGGCATTGAGGTGTTGAGTGTAGAAGATGAGGTTGCTTCTCATCTTCTTGTCTCCTGTCCCAGAGTAGTCTGTGTACAGACACTCCGGGTTCTCTCTCAGCACGCTCAGTTTATGATGCTTCCTGGCCTGTGCGCTGCGCAGTTCAGCCGGGTACTGGAACTCCCTGCTCTCTGCACTCTGACTCGTCTCCATGGCAACCGGGAGAATCTACTACACTTTGTTGCAATTTCCAACTGTCACTGCCAACGGCTGCTTTTTTGAAAGTAAACTGAACTTTTTTATTTTATTTTTTTTTTAAAAGCAAACTACTGCTGAACTTTTAATTTTTGTAGTATTTTTTGTATTTATTACTATAAAATTATAAAATAAAATGATGGTAGTGTAAAACGCTTACCTCTACCTCTGTAATTTTCTTCCTTTATTTTCCTCTTTTATTTACTTCTATCTTTTCTTTCTTTCTCTTTCTTTATCCTTTTCTTTCCTTTTCTCTTTCTTAAATATTTTTCTTCTCTTCCTTTAACTCTCTCTTCTTTCCTTCCTTCCCTTTGCTCTGTGATTTTCTTCCTTTCTTTATTTTCCTCTTATTTCCTTCTTTCTTTCTTTTCTTTCTCTTTCTTTTTTCCCTTTCTTTCCTTTTCTTTTAATTTTTCTTCTCTTCCTTTAATTCTCTCTTCTTTCTTTCCTTCCTTCCCTTTCCTCTGTGTTCTTTTTTCTTTTGGTCTTGGGATCTTCTTTTGGTGTTTTTATAATATTTAATCAAAATGTTTTATCTTATTTTTTCATATTACGTTAAATACTACTTTAAGTACTACTATACAATATGTTTATGTTATTAAATTAGCATTTTATTTCACTAAGAAACACATAAATTTTTAAATTTTCAGGAGCTCATATTTTCTGTGACTGCTCACTCTAAAAGTCTCTCTCTCGTTCCCCTCTTTCTCTCTCATTTCCTTCTTTCTCTCTCGTTCCCCTCTTTCTCTCTCCTTCTCTTTCTCTCTCGTTCCCCTCTTTCTCTCTCATTACCCTCTTTCTCTCTCGTTCCCCTCTTTCTCTCTCGTTCCCTTCTTTTTCTATCACTCCCCTCTTTCTCTATCACTCACCTCTTTCTCTCTCATTCCCTTCTTTTTCTATCACTCCCCTCTTTCTCTCTCGTTCCTCTCTTTCTCTCTCGTTCCCCTCTTTCTCTCTCGTTCCTCTCTTTCTCTCTCGTTACCCTCTTTCTCTCTCATTCCCCTCTTTCTCTCTCGTTCCCCTCTTTCTCTCTCATTATTCTCTTTCTCTCTCGTTCCCCTCTTTCTCTCTCATTCCCCTCTTTCTCTCTCGTTCCCCTCTTTCTCTCTCGTTCCCCTCTTTCTCTATCACTCCCCTCTTTCACTCTCGTTCCCCTCTTTCTCTCTCCTTCTCTTTCTCTCTCGTTCCCCTCTTTCTCTCTCGTTCCCCTCTTTCTCTCTCGTTCCCCTCTCTCTCTCTCTTTCCCCTCTGTCTCTCTCGTTCCCCTCTGTCTCTCTCGTTCCTCTCTTTCTCTCTCGTTCCCCTCTTTCTCTCTCGTTCCCCTCTTTCTCTCTCGTTCCCCTCTTTCTCTCTCGTTTCCTTCTTTGTCTCTCGTTCCCCTCTTTCTCTCTCGTTCCCCTCTTTCTCTCTCCTTCTTCTCTTTCTCTCTCGTTCCCCTCTTTCTCTCTCATTTCCTTCTTTCTCTCTCGTTCCCCTCTTTCTCTCTCCTTCTTCTCTTTCTCTCTCGTTCCCCTCTTTCTCTCTCATTCCCCTCTTTCTCTCTTGTTCCTCTCTTTCTCTCTCGTTCCTCTCTTTCTCTCTTGTTCCTCTCTTTCTCTCTCGTTCCTCTCTTTCTCTCTCGTTCCCCTCTTTCTCTATCGTTCCCCTCTCTCTCTCGTTCCCCTCTTTCTCTATAACTCCTCTCTTTATCTCTCGTTCCTCTCTTTATCTATCATTCCCCTCTTTCTCTCTTGTTCCCCTCTTTCTCTATCACTCCCCTCTTTCTCTCTCGTTCTTCTCTTTCTCTCTCGTTCCCCTCTTTCCCTCTCGTTCCCCTTTCTCTCTCGTTCCACTCTTTCTCTCTTGTTCCTCTCTTTCTCTCTCGTTCCCCTCTTTCTCTCTCGTTCCCCTCTTTCTCTCTCATTGTTCTCTTTCTCTCTCGTTCCCCTCTTTCTCTCTCATTTCCTTCTTTCTCTCTCGTTCCCCTCTTTCTCTCTCCTTCTCTTTCTCTCTTGTTCCCCTCTTTCTCTCTCGTTCCTCTCTGTCTCTCTCTTTCCCCTCTCTCTCTCGTTCCCCTCTCTCTCTCTCGTTCCCCTCTTTCTCTCTCGTTCCCCTCTGTCTCTCTCGTTCCCCTCTGTCTCTCTCGTTCCCCTCTTTCTCTCTCGTTCCCCTCTTTCTCTCTCGTTTCCTTCTTTCTCTCTCGTTCCCCTCTTTCACTCTCCTTCTTCTCTTTCTCTCTCGTTCCCCTCTTTCTCTCTCGTTCCTTTCTCTCTCTCTTTCCCCTCTGTCTCTCTCGTTCCCCTCTGTCTCTCTCGTTCCCCTCTTTCTCTCTCGTTCCCCTCTTTCTCTCTCATTCCCCTCTTATTCTCTCTCGTTCCCCTCTCTCTATAACTCCTCTCTTTATCTCTCATTCCTCTCTTTCTCTCTCGTTCCCCTTTCTCTCTCGTTCCCCTCTTTCTCTCTTGTTCCTCTCTTTCTCTCGTTCCTCTCTTTCTCTCTCGTTCCTCTCTTTCTCTCTCGTTCCCCTCTTTCTCTATCACTCCCCTCTTTCTCTCTCGCTCCTCTCTTTCTCTCTCTCCTCTCTTTCTCTCTCGTTCCCCTCTTTCTCTCTCGTTCCCCTCTTTCTCTCATTCCCCTCTTATTCTCTCTCGTTCCCCTCTTTCTCTATAACTCCTCTCTTTCTCTCTCGTTCCTCTCTTTAACTATCATTCCCCTCTTTCTCTCTCGTTCCCCTCTTTCTCTATCACTCCCCTCTTTCTCTCTCGTTCTTCTCTTTCCCTCTCGTTCCCCTCTTTCCCTCTCGTTCCCCTCTTTCTCTCTCGTTCCCCTCTTTCTCTCTCGTTCCCCTCTTTCCCTCTCGTTCCCCTCTTTCCCTCTCGTTCCCCTCTTTCTCTCTCGTTCCCCTCTTTCTCTCTCGTTCCCCTCTTTCTCTATAACTCCTCTCTTTCTCTCTCGTTCCTCTCTTTAACTATCATTCCCCTCTTTCTCTCTCGTTCCCCTCTTTCTCTCTCGTTCCCCTCTTTCTCTCTCATTACCCTCTTTCTCTCTCGTTCCCCTCTTTCTCTCTCGTTCCCTTCTTTTTCTATCACTCCCCTCTTTCTCTATCACTCACCTCTTTCTCTCTCATTCCCTTCTTTTTCTATCACTCCCCTCTTTCTCTCTCGTTCCTCTCTTTCTCTCTCGTTCCCCTCTTTCTCTCTCGTTCCTCTCTTTCTCTCTCGTTACCCTCTTTCTCTCTCATTCCCCTCTTTCTCTCTCGTTCCCCTCTTTCTCTCTCATTATTCTCTTTCTCTCTCGTTCCCCTCTTTCTCTCTCATTCCCCTCTTTCTCTCTCGTTCCCCTCTTTCTCTCTCGTTCCCCTCTTTCTCTATAACTCCTCTCTTTCTCTCTCGTTCCTCTCTTTAACTATCATTCCCCTCTTTCTCTCTCGTTCCCCTCTTTCTCTCTCGTTCCCCTCTTTCTCTATCACTCCCCTCTTTCTCTCTCGTTCTTCTCTTTCCCTCTCGTTCCCCTCTTTCCCTCTCGTTCCCCTCTTTCCCTCTCGTTCCCCTCTTTCTCTCTCGTTCCCCTCTTTCTCTCTCGTTCCTCTCTTTCTCTATCATTCGCCTCTTTCTCTCTCGTTCCCTTTTTTTCTATCACTCCCCTCTTTCTCTATCACTCCCCTCTTTCTCTCTCGTTCCCCTCTTTCTCTCTCCTTCTCTTTCTCTCTTGTTCCCCTCTTTCTCTCTCGTTCCCCTCTTTCTCTCTCGTTCCTCTCTCTCTCTCTCTTTCCCCTCTGTCTCTCTCGTTCCCCTCTTTCTCTCTCGTTCCCCTCTTTCCCTCTCGTTCCCCTCTTTCCCTCTCGTTCCCCTCTTTCTCTCTCGTTCCCCTCTTTCTCTCTCGTTCCCCTCTTTCTCTCTCGTTCCCCTCTTTCTCTATAACTCCTCTCTTTCTCTCTCGTTCCTCTCTTTAACCCCCTCTTTCTCTCTTGTTCCTCTCTTTCTCTCTCGTTCCTCTCTTTCTCTCTTGTTCCTCTCTTTCTCTCTCGTTCCTCTCTTTCTCTCTCGTTCCCCTCTTTCTCCCTCGTTCCCCTCTTTCTCTATAACTCCTCTCTTTATCTCTCGTTCCTCTCTTTAACTATCATTCCCCTCTTTCTCTCTTGTTCCCCTCTTTCTCTATCACTCCCCTCTTTCTCTCTCGTTCTTCTCTTTCTCTCTCGTTCCCCTCTTTCCCTCTCGTTCCCCTTTCTCTCTCGTTCCACTCTTTCTCTCTTGTTCCTCTCTTTCTCTCTCGTTCCCCTCTTTCTCTCTCGTTCCCCTCTTTCTCTCTCATTGTTCTCTTTCTCTCTCGTTCCCCTCTTTCTCTCTCATTTCCTTCTTTCTCTCTCGTTCCCCTCTTTCTCTCTCCTTCTCTTTCTCTCTCGTTCCCCTCTTTCTCTCTCGTTCCTCTCTCTCTCTCTTTCCCCTCTGTCTCTCTCGTTCCCCTCTTTCTCTCTCGTTCCCCTCTTTCTCTCTCGTTCCCCTCTTTCTCTCTCATTCCCCTCTTATTCTCTCTCGTTCCCCTCTCTCTATAACTCCTCTCTTTATCTCTCGTTCCTCTCTTTCTCTCTCGTTCTCTTTCTCTCTCGTTCCCCTTTCTCTCTCGTTCCCCTCTTTCTCTCTCGTTCCTCTCTTTCTCTCTCGTTCCTCTCTTTCTCTCTCGTTCCTCTCTTTCTCTCTCGTTCCCCTCTTTCTCTATCACTCCCCTCTTTCTCTCTCGCTCCTCTCTTTCTCTCTCTCCTCTCTTTCTCTCTCGTTCCCCTCTTTCTCTCTCGTTCCCCTCTTATTCTCTGTCGTTCCCCTCTTTCTCTATAACTCCTCTCTTTCTCTATCGTTCCTCTCTTTCTCTCTCGTTCCCCTCTTTCTCTCTCGTTCCCCTCTTTCTCTATCACTCCCCTCTTTCTCTCTCGTTCTTCTCTTTCCCTCTCGTTCCCCTCTTTCCCTCTCGTTCCCCTCTTTCTCTCTCGTTCCCCTCTTTCTCTCTCGTTCCCCTCTTTCCCTCTCGTTCCCCTCTTTCCCTCTCGTTCCCCTCTTTCTCTCTCGTTCCCCTCTTTCTCTATCACTCCCCTCTTTCTCTCTCGTTCTTCTCTTTCCCTCTCGTTCCCTCTTTCCCTCTCGTTCCCCTCTTTCCCTCTCGTTCCCCTCTTTCTCTCTCGTTCCCCTCTTTCTCTCTCGTTCCTTTCTTTCTATATCATTCGCCTCTTTCTCTCTCGTTCCCTTTTTTTCTATCACTCCCCTCTTTCTCTATCACTCCCCTCTTTCTCTATCGTTCCCCTCTTTCTCTCTCCTTCTCTTTCTCTCTCGTTCCCCTCTTTCTCTCTCGTTCCCCTCTTTCTATCTCGTTCCTCTCTCTCTCTCTCTTTCCCCTCTGTCTCTCTCGTTCCCCTCTTTCTCTCTCGTTCCCCTCTTTCCCTCTCGTTCCCCTCTTTCCCTCTCGTTCCCCTCTTTCTCTCTCGTTCCCCTCTTTCTCTCTCGTTCCCCTCTTTCTCTCTCGTTCCCCTCTTATTCTCTCTCGTTCCCCTCTTTCTCTATAACTCCTCTCTTTCTCTCTCGTTCCTCTCTTTAACCCCCTCTTTCTCTCTTGTTCCTCTCTTTCTCTCTCGTTCCTCTCTTTCTCTCTCGTTCCCCTCTTTCTCTCTCGTTCCCCTCTTTCTCTCTCGTTCCCCTCTTTCTCTATAACTCCTCCCTTTATCTCTCGTTCCTCTCTTTAACTATCATTCCCCTCTTTCTCTCTTGTTCCCCTCTTTCTCTATCACTCCCCTCTTTCTCTCTCGTTCTTCTCTTTCTCTCTCGTTCCCCTCTTTCCCTCTCGTTCCCCTTTCTCTCTCGTTCCACTCTTTCTCTCTTGTTCCTCTCTTTCTCTCTCGTTCCCCTCTTTCTCTCTCGTTCCCCTCTTTCTCTCTCATTGTTCTCTTTCTCTCTCGTTCCCCTTTCTCTCTCATTTCCTTCTTTCTCTCTCGTTCCCCTCTTTCTCTCTCCTTCTCTTTCTCTCTCGTTCCCCTCTTTCTCTCTCGTTCCTCTCTGTCTCTCTCTTTCCCCTCTCTCTCTCGTTCCCCTCTCTCTCTCTCGTTCCCCTCTTTCTCTCTCGTTCCCCTCTGTCTCTCTCGTTCCCCTCTGTCTCTCTCGTTCCCCTCTTTCTCTCTCGTTCCCCTCTTTCTCTCTCGTTCCCCTCTTTCTTTCTCGTTCCTCTCTTTCTCTCTCGTTCCCCTCTTTCTCTCTCGTTCCCCTCTGTCTCTCTCGTTCCCCTCTTTCTCTCTCGTTCCCCTCTTTCTCTCTCGTTCCCCTCTTTCTTTCTCGTTCCCCTCTTTCTCTCTCGTTCCCCTCTTTCTCTCTCGTTCCCCTCTTCCTCTCTCGTTCCTCTCTTTCTCTCTCGTTACCCTCTTTCTCTCTCGTTCCCCTCTTTCTCTCTCGTTCCCTTCTTTTTCTATCACTCCCCTCTTTCTCTATCACTCGCCTCTTTCTCTCTCATTCCCTTCTTTTTCTATCACTCCCCTCTTTCTCTCTCGTTCCTCTCTTTCTCTCTCGTTCCCCTCTTTCTCTCTCGTTCTTCTCTCTCTCTCGTTCCCCTCTTTCTCTCTCGTTCCCCTCTTTCTCTCTCGTTCCCTTCTTTTTCTATCACTCCCCTCTTTCTCTATCACCCGCCTCTTTCTCTCTCATTCCCTTCTTTTTCTATCACTCCCCTCTTTCTCTCTCGTTCCTCTCTTTCTCTCTCGTTCCCCTCTTTCTCTCTCGTTCCTCTCTTTCTCTCTCGTTACCCTCTTTCTCTCTCATTCCCCTCTTTCTCTCTCGTTCCCCTCTTTCTCTCTCATTATTCTCTTTCTCTCTCGTTCCCCTCTTTCTCTCTCATTCCCCTCTTTCTCTCTCGTTCCCCTCTTTCTCTCTCGTTCCCCTCTTTCTCTATCACTCCCCTCTTTCTCTCTCGTTCCCCTCTTTCTCTCTCCTTCTCTTTCTCTCTCGTTCCCCTATTTCTCTCTCGTTCCCCTCTTTCTCTCTCGTTCCTCTCTCTCTCTCTCTTTCCCCTCTGTCTCTCTCGTTCCCCTCTGTCTCTCTCGTTCCCC
Organism: Acipenser ruthenus; assembly: GCF_902713425.1. Taxonomy (NCBI): domain Eukaryota; kingdom Metazoa; phylum Chordata; class Actinopteri; order Acipenseriformes; family Acipenseridae; genus Acipenser; species Acipenser ruthenus. Next base: position 24,686 of record NC_081233.1, read on the forward strand.
TCTGTCTCTCTCGTTCCTCTCTTTCTCTCTCGTTCCCCTCTTTCTCTCTCGTTCCCCTCTTTCTCTCTCGTTTCCTTCTTTCTCTCTCGTTCCCCTCTTTCTCTCTCGTTCCCCTCTTTCTCTCTCGTTCTTCTCTTTCTCTCTCGTTCCCCTCTTTCTCTCTCATTTCCTTCTTTCTCTCTCGTTCCCCTCTTTCTCTCTCCTTCTTCTCTTTCTCTCTCGTTCCCCTCTTTCTCTCTCATTCCCCTCTTTCTCTCTTGTTCCTCTCTTTCTCTCTCGTTCCTCTCTTTCTCTCTTGTTCCTCTCTTTCTCTCTCGTTCCTCTCTTTCTCTCTCGTTCCCCTCTTTCTCTATCGTTCCCCTCTTTCTCTCTCGTTCCCCTCTTTCTCTATAACTCCTCTCTTTATCTCTCGTTCCTCTTTTTAACTATCACTCCCCTCTTTCTCTCTCTTTCCCCTCTTTCCCTCTCATTTCCTTCTTTCTCTCTCGTTCCCCTCTTTCTCTCTCCTTCTCTTTCTCTCTTGTTCCCCTCTTTCTCTCTCGTTCCTCTCTGTCTCTCTCTTTCCCCTCTCTCTCTCGTTCCCCTCTCTCTCTCTCGTTCCCCTCTTTCTCTCTCGTTCCTCTCTTTCTCTCTCGTTCCCCTCTTTCTCTATCGTTCCCCTCTTTCTCTCTCATTCCCCTCTTTCTCTCTTGTTCCTCTCTTTCTCTCTCGTTCCTCTCTTTCTCTCTTGTTCCTCTCTTTCTCTCTCGTTCCTCTCTTTATCTCTCGTTCCTCTCTTTAACTATCATTCCCCTCTTTCTCTCTTGTTCCCCTCTTTCTCTATCACTCCCCTCTTTCTCTCTCATTGTTCTCTTTCTCTCTCGTTCCCCTCTTTCTCTCTCATTTCCTTCTTTCTCTCTCGTTCCCCTCTTTCTCTCTCCTTCTCTTTCTCTCTCGTTTCCTTCTGTCTCTCTCGTTCCCCTCTCTCTCTCGTTCCCCTCTTTCTCTCTCGTTCCCCTCTGTCTCTCTCGTTCCCCTCTTTCTCTCTCCTTCTCTTTCTCTCTCGTTTCCTTCTTTCTCTCTCGTTCCCCTCTGTCTCTCTCGTTCCCCTCTCTCTCTCGTTCCCCTCTTTCTCTCTCGTTCCCCTCTTTCTCTCTCGTTCCCCTCTTTCTCTCTCGTTCCCCTCTTTCTCTCTCATTCCCCTCTTATTCTCTCTCGTTCCCCTCTCTCTATAAATCCTCTCTTTATCTCTCGTTCCTCTCTTTCTCTCTCGTTCCCCTCTTTCTCTCTCGTTCTCTTTCTCTCTCGTTCCCCTTTCTCTCTCGTTCCCCTCTTTCTCTCTTGTTCCTCTCTTTCTCTCTCGTTCCTCTCTTTCTCTCTCGTTCCTCTCTTTCTCTCTCGTTCCCCTCTTTCTCTATCACTCCCCTCTTTCTCTCTCGCTCCTCTCTTTCTCTCTCTCCTCTCTTTCTCTCTCGTTCCCCTCTTTCTCTCTCGTTCCCCTCTTTCTCTCTCGTTCCCCTCTTTCTCTCTCATTTCCTTCTTTCTCTCTCGTTCCCCTCTTTCTCTCTCCTTCTTCTCTTTCTCTCTCGTTCCCCTCTTTCTCTCTCGTTCCTCTCTCTCTCTCTTTCCCCTCTGTCTCTCTCGTTCCCCTCTGTCTCTCTCGTTCCCCTCTTTCTCTCTCGTTCCCCTCTTTCTCTCTCATTCCCCTCTTATTCTCTCTCGTTCCCCTCTCTCTATAACTCCTCTCTTTATCTCTCGTTCCTCTCTTTCTCTCTCGTTCCCCTCTTTCTCTCTCGTTCTCTTTCTCTCTCGTTCCCCTTTCTCTCTCGTTCCCCTCTTTCTCTCTTGTTCCTCTCTTTCTCTCTCGTTCCTCTCTTTCTCTCTCGTTCCTCTCTTTCTCTCTCGTTCCCCTCTTTCTCTATCACTCCCCTCTTTCTCTCTCGCTCCTCTCTTTCTCTCTCTCCTCTCTTTCTCTCTCGTTCCCCTCTTTCTCTCTCGTTCCCCTCTTTCTCTCTCGTTCCCCTCTTTCTCTCTCGTTCCCCTTTTATTCTCTCTCGTTCCCCTCTTTCTCTATAACTCCTCTCTTTCTCTCTCGTTCCTCTCTTTAACTATCATTCCCCTCTTTCTCTCTCTTTCCCCTCTTTCTCTATCACTCCCCTCTTTCTCTCTCGTTCTTCTCTTTCCCTCTCGTTCCCCTCTTTCCCTCTCGTTCCCCTCTTTCTCTCTCGTTCCCCTCTTTCCCTCTCGTTCCCCTCTTTCCCTCTCGTTCCCCTCTTTCTCTCTCATTCCCCTCTTTCTCTCTCGTTCCCCTCTTTCTCTCTCGTTCCCCTCTTTCTCTCTCGTTCCCCTCTTATTCTCTCTCGTTCCCCTCTTTCTCTATAACTCCTCTCTTTCTCTCTCGTTCCTCTCTTTAACTATCATTCCCCTCTTTCTCTCTCGTTCCCCTCTTTCTCTCTCGTTCCCCTCTTTCTCTATCACTCCCCTCTTTCTCTCTCGTTCTTCTCTTTCCCTCTCGTTCCCCTCTTTCCCTCTCGTTCCCCTCTTTCCCTCTCGTTCCCCTCTTTCTCTCTCGTTCCCCTCTTTCTCTCTCGTTCCTCTCTTTCTCTCTCGTTCCCCTCTTTCTCTCTCGTTCCCTTTTTTTCTATCACTCCCCTCTTTCTCTATCATTCGCCTCTTTCTCTCTCATTCCCTTCTTTTTCTGTCACTCCCCTCTTTCAATTCAATTCAATTCAATTCAAATTGGCTTTATTGGCATGACAATAAAAATAATTGTGTTGCCAAAGCACATACATGGCATAACCAACTCAAATATACAGACAAAGAATTTTTCTTAATACTAACAGTATCCCTCCTCCCTCTATATTAATACAGTAAACAGAATCCCTCCCTTCCCCTCTATATCAAACAGTACCCCCTTCCCCCTCTATATTAAACAGAATCCCCCTCCCTCCCTCTATTAAACAGAATCCCCCCTCCCTCAATTAAACAATACCCCCTCCCTCCCTCCCTCCCTCTTTCAATATTAAACAGAATCCCTCCCTTCCCCTCTATATCAAACAGTACCCCCTTCCCCCTCTATATTAAACAGAATCCCCCTCCCTCCCTCTATTAAACAGAATCCCCCTCCCTCCCTCTATTAAACAGAATCCCCCTCCCCCCCTCTATTAAACAGAATCCCCCCTCCCTCAATTAAACAGAATCCCCCTCCCTCCCTCTATTAAACAGAATCCCCCTCCCTCCCTCTATTAAACAGAATCCCCCCTCCCTCCCTCTTTCTATATTAAACAGAATCCCCCCTCCCTCCCTCTATTAAACAGAATCCCCCCTCCCTCAATTAAACAGAATCCCCCTCCCTCCCTCTATTAAACAGAATCCCCCCTCCCTCCCTCTATTAAACAGAATCCCCCCTCCCTCAATTAAACAGAATCCCCCTCCCTCCCTCTATTAAACAGAATCCCCCCTCCCTCAATTAAACAGAATCCCCCTCCCTCCCTCTATTAAACAGAATCCCCCTCCCTCCCTCTATTAAACAGAATCCCCCCTCCCTCAATTAAACAGAATCCCCCTCCCTCCCTCTATTAAACAGAATCCCCCTCCCTCCCTCTATTAAACAGAATCCCCCTCCCTCCCTCTATTAAACAGAATCCCCCTCCCTCCCTCTATTAAACAGAATCCCCCTCCCTCCCTCTATTAAACAGAATCCCCCCTCCCTCCCTCTTTCTATATTAAACAGAATCCCCCCTCCCTCAATTAAACAATACCCCCTCCCTCCCTCCCTCCCTCTTTCTATATTAAACAGAATCCCCCCTCCCTCCCTCTATTAAACAGAATCCCCCTCCCTCCCTCTATTAAACAGAATCCCCCCTCCCTCAATTAAACAATACCCCCTCCCTCCCTCCCTCCCTCTTTCTATATTAAACAGAATCCCCCTCCCTCCCTCTATTAAACAGAATCCCCCCTCCCTCCCTCTTTCTATATTAAACAGAATCCCCCCTCCCTCAATTAAACAATACCCCCTCCCTCCCTCCCTCCCTCTTTCTATATTAAACAGAATCCCCCCTCCCTCCCTCTATTAAACAGAATCCCCCTCCCTCCCTCTATTAAACAGAATCCCCCCTCCCTCAATTAAACAATACCCCCTCCCTCCCTCCCTCCCTCCCTCTATATTAAACAGAATCCCCCTCCCTCCCTCTATTAAACAGAATCCCCCTCCCTCCCTCTATTAAACAGAATCCCCCTCCCTCCCTCTATTAAACAGAATCCCCCTCCCTCCCTCTATTAAACAGAATCCCCCCTCCCTCAATTAAACAATACCCCCTCCCTCCCTCCCTCCCTCTCTCTATATTAAACAGAATCCCTCCCTCCCTCCCTCTATTAAACAGAATCCCTCCCTCCCTCCCTCTCTCTATATTAAACAGAATACCTCCCTCCCTCCCTCTTTCTATATTAAACAGAATCCCTCCCTCCCTCCCTCTATTAAACAGAATCCCTCCCTCCCTCCCTCTCTCTATATTAAACAGAATCCCTCCCTCCCTCCCTCTCTCTATATTAAACAGAATCCCTCCCTCCCTCCCTCTCTCTATATTAAACAGAATACCTCCCTCCCTCCCTCTCTCTATATTAAACAGAATCCCTCCCTCCCTCCCTCTCTCTTTTCCCTCTCTAGTGTGACGTGTTCACGGTCTGTCCCTCAGGCTATGACAGGTCTCCACGTATTGACCGGCCAGTCTGGCTGTGTGTTTGTCTTCCCCCAGCAGGATTGACAGCTTCTGGGTATCACACATTTTTGGGAATTCTGGGACTAAATCACAGAATTTGTGGAAGACAATGTCCCTTATGTTTTTATATTTTTCACAGTGTGTCAGGAAGTGAATCTCTGTCTCGACCTCTCCTGTCTCACAGTGACCACAGTGCCTGTTCTCCCTGGCCAGCCAGGTTTGCCTCTGTCGGCCTTTTTCAATGGCCAGGTTGTGGTCACTGAGCCGGTATTTGGTCAGGATCTGCCTCTGCTTTGTGTTTCTGACAGTTACCAGGTATTCTGCCAGGGTGTAATTTCTATTTAGGGTTCGATAGCACTCTAGTTTGTTTTGTGTTTTAGTATTTGTATCCCAATGGTCCAGATAGGAGTGTTTCAGGTGTTTTATAATTTGGTTGACACTAATTGGAATTGTTTTTGCAGTGCTGTCCTGAAGCTGACTGATGTCAGTGTTGCTCAGCTCAGTGAGCTTCAGGACCAGCTGGCCGAGGGGACTCTTTTCTGGGCTGAGCTCTTGGTATTGGAGGGCTTTATGATGGAGTGAGTTTGGGTCACTAGTTTTTAGATGAATCCAGTATTTTAATGCTCTTTTTTGGATATTAATAATCAATGGATAAAGGCCTAATTCAGCCCTGCATGCATTGTTTGGTGTTTTTCTTTGTAATCTCATGATGTTTTTGCAGAACTCTGCATGCAGGGTTTCTGTGGGGTGTTTGTCCCATTTTGTGTAGTCCTGGTTGGTGATTGGACCCCACACTTCACTGCCATAGAGAGCAATTGGCTGAATTACACTTTCAAAAATTTTGAGCCAAATTTTGACGGGGGGATTTATATTGTAGAGCCACCTCTTTATGGCATAAAAAGCCCTGCGTGCTTTCTCCTTTAGTGCATTCACTGCCAGGTTAAAGCTCCCTGATGCACTGATGGTCAGACCCAGGTATGTGTAGCTGCTGGTGTGCTCTAGGGTGGTGTTACCTAGAGTGAAGTGGTACTTATTTCCCTGAGATCTGGCTTTCTTCTGGAATATCATGACTCTGGTCTTGTTCATGTTTACTGCCAGGGCCCAGGTCTGACAGTACTGCTCTAGCAGTGCCAGGCTCTGCTGCAGCCCCTGCTCTGTGGGTGACAGCAGGACCAGGTCATCTGCATAGAGCAGAAACTTGACTTCAGTGTCATGTAGAGTGAGGCCAGGGGCTGCAGACTGCTCCAACACTGTGGCCAGCTCATTGATATATATGTTGAACAGTGTTGGGCTCAGACTGCAGCCCTGTCTCACCCCACGCCCTTGTGTGAAGAATTCTGTTCTTTTGTTGCCAATTTTCACACCACACTTATTTTCTGAGTACATCGATTTTATGATGTCATAGACTTTACCCCCTACACCACTTTGAAGAAGTTTAAGAAATAGTCCTTTATGCCAAATTGAATCAAATGCCTTTTTAAAGTCTATAAAGCAGGCGAATATTTTTCCTTTATTAGTTTGATGGACGTGTTTATTGATTAGGGTGTGTAGGGTGTAAACATGATCAGAAGTGCGGTGTTTTGGTAGAAATCCAATCTGACTCTTACTCAGGACACTGTGTTCGGTAAGGAAGGCCAGTATCCGGGCGTTAATGATACTGCAGAACACCTTCCCCAGATTACTGCTCACACAGATGCCCCGGTAGTTATTGGGGTCAAATTTGTCTCCACTTTTATATATGGGTGTTATAAGCCCTTGGTTCCAGGTCTCAGGGAAATACCCAGCTCTCAGTACAAGATTGAGGAGTTTGAGCAGGGCCTCCTGCAGCTTGGGGCTGCTGTGTTTGAGCATCTCAGCGTTGATGCTGTCAGGTCCACTTGCTTTTTTTGATTTGAGGGCCTTGAGTTTATCATTCAGCTCCTCCACCGTGATTGGGGTGTCGAGGGGGTTCTGATTGTCCTTAATACAGGATTCTAAATTTTTTAGTTTTTCACAAATGGCATTTTGAGTTTTTTGTTCTTTGTTTTGTATTTCTTTGTAAAGGTTTTCAAAATGTTTTTTCCAAATGTTTCCATTTTGGATGGCCAATTCTTCTTTTTTTGTTGAATTTAGGTTGTTCCAGGTTTCCCAAAAATGATTTTGGTTTATTGACTCCTCAATTTCGCTGAGTTGTTTATTAATATGGTCTTGTTTTTTATTTCTTAGAGTGTGTTTGTATTGATTCAGTGCCTCACAGTATCTGGGGCGTAAATCTGGGCTGTCTGGATCTTTATGTTTTTGATTGGATAGCTGTCTTAGTTTTTCCCTTCTAGTTTTACATTCTTCATCAAACCACTTTTCTTTGAATTTATTCTTTTGGTTGTTTTTCTGATTTACTATTTTTAATTTAGATTTTTCTGCTGCTTTTCTAAATATGTTATTCAAATCTTTTACAGCCAGAGTTACTCCTGTTTTTGTGTGTTGATACTGTGTGTTTTGAAATGTGTGTATTAGGGTTTCTATTTCATTGGTGCCAAATGCTTCTTTGTATATTTCTGTGCTGTTTGGAGCCCATCTGTAGGAATGGTTTAGATTGTACAGCTTACAGGGCTGTGTCTGTGTGTTGTTGATCTGCTCTGTTCTTTTTATGAACACAGTGATTTGGCTGTGATCTGACAGGGGGGTTTGTGGTCTGACAGTGAATGCATTAATAAAGGAGGGGTCCAGGTCAGTGATGGCATAGTCCACCACACTGTTACCAAGAGCTGAGCTGTATGTAAACCTACCTAAAGAGTCCCCTCTGATCCTGCCATTCATGATATAGAGGCCTAGGCCTTGACAGAGATTCAATAATTGTCTCCCATTTTTATTTACCACACTGTCATGGCTATTCCTGTTTGTAGTCATGTGCGTGTGGTACAGAGGGGATTGTCCGAATATGTGGCTGTTCCCCTGTGAGTTCATGAAGTCAGGCAGAGTGCCTGTTCTGGCATTAAAGTCACCGCAGAGCAGCACACTTCCCTGGGCCTGGAAGTGGCAGATCTCTGTCTGGAGATCATGGAAGGTGTCTTCCTTGTAATAAGGGGAGTCCGATGGGGGGATGTAGGCTGCACACAGGTAGATATCTGTTTGGCAGGTGACAATGCTATTACTCATTTTTAGCCACAGGTGGGTCTCTCCTGTTCTTATTGGTCTAATAGAGGTGGTGAGCTCCTCTCTGTACCACACAATGATCCCCCCTGAGTCTCTGCCACGCTTTACGTGTGAGTGTTTCAGGGAGGGCACTATAATCTCCCTGTAGCCTGAGGGACAGTGAGTGGACACATCAGCACGGCACCACGTCTCGTGGAGAATAATTATATCTATGTTATTTATATTTCTGATGAATTCAGGGTCTGTGCTCTTCAGCCCAAACACTGACGAACACAAACCCTGAATATTCCAGGAGCTAATTGTAAGCGATCTCATATTTATAATTTAAGCTATTTATAATTATTATCTAGAATAAAATATAATGTCAGAAACATTGAACACAAATCAGTAACATGTTTTACACTATTAAGTGTTTTCTTATTATTTGTATTATTTTCTTATTCTAATTATTATTATTATTAGTTGTACATTTCTTTTCTAATACATTTAGAGTGGGGTGTACTTAGCTCATGATTTTGAAAATTAAGTTCAGGAGCTGCCGTATCTCCCCCATCTCAGAGCTGGCTAGGGTCCCTGGTTTGGAAGCAGCTGCTGCATAGCTGTGTTGCTGCTGCTCTGTCTGACTGCTGTGCTGGAGCTGCTGCTGTTCCTGGATCCCTCTGGGCTGGGCTCTGTTGGGCTGGGTCCCTCTGGGCTGGGCTCTGTTGGGCTGGGTCCCTCTGGGCTGGGCTCTGCTGGGCTGGGTCCCTCTGGGCTGGGCTCTGCTGGGCTGGGTCCCTCTGGGCTGGGCTCTGCTGGGCTGGGTCCCTCTGGGCTGGGCTCTGCTGGGCTGGGTCCCTCTGGGCTGGGCTCTGCTGGGCTGGGTCCCTCTGGGCTGGGCTCTGCTGGGCTGGGTCCCTCTGGGCTGGGCTCTGTTGGGCTGGGTCCCTCTGGGCTGGGCTCTGCTGGGCTGGGTCCCTCTGGGCTGGGCTCTGCTGGGCTGGGTCCCTCTGGGCTGGGCTCTGCTGGGCTGGGTCCCTCTGGGCTGGGCTCTGCTGGGCTGGGTCCCTCTGGGCTGGGCTCTGCTGGGCTGGGTCCCTCTGGGCTGGGCTCTGCTGGGCTGGGTCCCTCTGGGCTGGGCTCTGCTGGGCTGGGCTCTTCTGGTCTGTTGTAGTGTGTGCTGCCAGTGTCCAGGCTGCAGAGGCTGGTGTTCTTGGGGGGGTCTCCTCGTAAGCACAGGGCTGCGCTGTCCTTGGTGGTGGTCCGGTGTGCTTCTGTTTCGGGGGTGGCTGGCGGGGTCTCGGCCCATGGCAGTGTCCTTTAGGTTTTTGGCGAAGATCCTAACGCCTTCCTGGTCGAGGTGTACGTGGTCGTACAGGTGCAGCGTGCTCAGGGTGGGGTGGTGTGCCAAGTGGACATTAGGCAGAAGGGCACAGCCTCTGGAGATGTCACTGTTGATCCTCTGAATAGTGTGCTGGGGGACGTCCTCTCTGGGCAGCAGGGTGGAGATCACTATCTTCGCACCAGGGAACTCCTTTGTGGCCTTCTCCGCTACTCTCCTTACCGACTCGGCCACATCTTCCCCCTGAGAGCCCAGGTCGTTGGTGCCAGTGTGGATGATAATGTGCTCGGGGTCTCTCAGGGTCGACTGGCACAGCAGCTGGAGCGCCCTTTCTGTAGTTGGGCACCAGAATTTTGCTACCCGGCTGCTGGGGAAGAGTCTTCGCTGGTTCAAGTACTTCCCGTTGGAGTCGATAAGAATGGCTACCTTGGAGCTGTATATTTTATTAGCCTGTCTACTCGAGGGAGTCTGTGTCTCTGGGGCAGTGTGTGTGATGTGGGAGGGAGGGGCAGTGTGTGTGGTGGGGGAGTGGGGGGTAGTGTGTGTGGTGGGGGGGAGTGTCTCACTGTCGGGGTGTGCTGGGGGAGTGGGGTGTGTGTTTGGATCAGTGTGTGTGGTGGGGGAGTGGGGGGTAGTGTGTGTGGTGGGGGAGTGGGGGGTAGTGTGTGTGGTGGGGGGGAGTGTCTCACTGTCGGGGTGTGCTGGGGGAGTGGGGTGTGTGTTTGGATCAGTGTGTGTGTGGGATGATGTGGTGTGTGTATCGGTGTCGGTGTCAGTCACACAGGCCCTGCTTGCTGTAGCTCCTGTGTTCTTGGGCTGGCTGTGGTGTTGCTGTTCTGGGTGGGGGGGAGGAGGTATGACTCTGAGTAGCTGCTCTCTCAGGCTCTGTATGCTCCTCTCTTTGCGCTGCAGCTCCTCTCTCAGCTTGGCCAGCTCGTTTCTCAGGGCCTCGTTGTCCTGCCGCAGCTCTCCCATCTCAGCTCCCAGCTCCCTGATGGAAGCCCTGGCCTCGTTCCTCACCTGCCTCACCTCGTCTCTTATCTGCTGCACGAGGTCGTTCTCTGTCAGCGTGGTCAGGGTGAGCTCCTTGAATTCTGCAAACTCCACCTCCAGCAGTGAGAGGCATTCCTTCAAGTGCTGCACTGTGCTGGGCAGTCTGGGGGTGAGCGGGGGGGGTGCGGGGGGCTGCAGTGGGGGAGCTGCAGGGGGCTGTGTCTGCAGTGTGGGGGCTGCAGGGGGCTGTGTCTGCGGTGTGGGGAGCTGGCTGCTGTTCTGGGTCTAGTACCTCTGGATTTTTTTTCTCCTTCTCAGCCAGTTCTTTTAGAGCCTGGAAATCTTTCTCGAATAGTTCTAGGCTGGCCTCAGTTCCCTGAATCATAATAGTGCCATTATAAAACACATTGATGCTGAGCCTTGTGCTGTCAGGGTCAATTTCATCTCCTATACGCAGTTGCCTTCCTTTGCAGATCCCTCCCAGCTTGATATTACTATGTGCTGTGCAGAGGGCTGTGTGCCAGGCAGTGGGGTGCTGTGTATAGAACAGCAGGTTGGTTTTGGTCCTCTTGCCCCCAGCCAGGCTGCAGTCTGTTATCAGTGTCTCTGGGGACTCCTTCATTAGCTTGTTCTTATACAGCTTCTTTGCCTTTGCACTGGTGACCTCATCAGGGTATCGGATTACACTGCTAGTCTGGCCCCTCCCACTCTGCAGGTCTAAATTGATACATTTATCCATTCCGACCAACTGCCAAAAACCAACCGGTTTCAGCTGCTTTCAGTGACTGAGAGTTTTTAGCTATTACGTTTTAGTTAATTTGTTATATTAAAAAGGCTTACCTTTTATTTTCCTCTTCAGTTCTTTTCTTTTTCTTTCTTTCTGTTTCTTTCTATTTCTTTCTGTTTCTTTCTATTTCTTTCTGTTTCTTTCTATTTCTTTCTGTTTCTTTCTATTTCTTTCTGTTTCTTTCTATTTCTTTCTGTTTCTTTCTATTTCTTTCTGTTTATTTCTCTTTCTTTCTGTTTCTTTCTTTCTTTCTCTTTCTTTCTTGTTTAATTTTCCTGGAGGTCTTATTTCTTTTCTTTTCCTCTTCAGTTCAGTTCTTTTCTTTTGCTTTCTTTCTATTTCTTTCTTTTTCTTTCTTTCTTTCTTTCTTTCTTTCTTTCTTTCTTTCTTTCTTTCTTTCTTTCTTTCTTGTTTAATTGTTTAATTTTTCCTGGATGTCTTATTTCTGTAGTAAAAGTTTTCCATTTGTTTTTTATTTGTTCTTACTGATTTATATTCTTAATTCTCACAATTAAATTTACTCTAGATTAACAATTTTTTAGTTTAAATTAAGAGCTCATCTTGCTGCTGCTGCTGCTCTTTCTCTCTCTCACACACACATCTTTCTCTCTCGTTCCCCTCTTTCTCTCTCGTTCCTACCTTTCTCTATCACTCTCCTCTTTCTCTCTCGTTCCCCTCTTTCTCTATCACTTCCCTCTTTCTCTCTCGTTCCCCTCTTTCTCTCTAGTTCCTTTCTTTCTCTATCACTCTCCTCTTTCTCTCTCGTTCCCCTCTTTCTCTCTCGTTCCTATCTTTCTCTATCACTCTCCTCTTTCTCTCTCGTTCCCCTCTTTCTCTATCACTTCCCTCTTTCTCTCTCGTTCCCCTCTTTCTCTCTCGTTCCCCTCTTTCTCTCTCGTTCCTTTCTTTCTCTATCACTCTCCTCTTTCTCTCTCGTTCCCCTCTATCTCTCTCGTTCCTATCTTTCTCTATCACTCTCCTCTTTCTCTCTCGTTCCCCTCTTTCTCTCTCGTTCCCCTCTCTCTCTCGTTCCCCCCTTTCTCTCTCGTTCCTCTCTTTCTCTCTCGCTCCTCTTTCTCTCTCGTTCCCCTCTTTCTCTCTCGTTCCTCTTTCTCTCTCATTCCCCTCTTTCTCTCTCGTTCCTTTCTTTCTCTATCACTCTCCTCTTTCTCTCTCGTTCCCCTCTTTCTCTCTCGTTCCTATCCTTCTCTATCACTCTCCTCTTTCTCTCTCGTTCCCCTCTTTCTCTATCACTTCCCTCTTTCTCTCTCGTTCCTCTCTTTCTCTGTCACTCCCCTCTCTATCACTCTCCTCTTTCTCTCTCGTTCCCCTCTTTCTCTCTCGTTCCCCTCTCTCTCGTTCCCCCCTTTCTCTCTCGTTCCTCTCTTTCTCTATCACTCTCCTCTTTCTCTCTCGTTCCTCTTTCTCTATCACTCCCATCTTTCTCTCTCGTTCCCCTCTTTCTCTATCATTCCCATCTTTCTCTCTCGTTCCTCTCTTTCTATCACTCTCCTCTTTCTCTCTCGTTCCTCTCTTTCTCTCTCGTTCCCCTCTTTCTCTCTCGTTCCTCTCTTTCTCTCTCTTTCTCTGTCATTCCTCTCTTTCTCTCTCGTTCCACTCTTTCTCTCTCGTTCCTCTCTTTCTCTATCACTCCACTTTTTCTCTCTCACTCCCCTCTTTCTCTCTCGTTCCTCTCTTTCTCTCTCACTCCTCTTTCTCTCTTATTCCCCTCTTTCTCTCTCGTTCCCCTCTTTCTCTCTCGTTCCTCTCTTTCTCTATCACTCTCCTCTTTCTCTCGTTCCCCTCTTTCTCTCTCGTTCCTCTCTTTCTCTATCACTCTCCTCTTTCTCTCTTGTTACCCTCTTTCTCTCGTTCCTATCTTTCTCTATCGTTCCCCTCTTTCTCTCTCGTTCCCCTCTTTCTTTATCACTCCCCTCTTTCTCTCTCGTTCCCCTCTTTCTCTCTCATTCCTCTTTCTGTCTCGTTCCCCTCTTTCTCTATCACTCCTCTTTCTCTCTCGTTCCCCTCTTTCTCTCTTGTTCCTCTCTTTCTCTATCCAATTTTTCTCTCTCGTTCCTCTCTTTCTCTCTCGTTCCCCTCTTTCTCTCTCGTTCCTCTCTTTCATTCTCTTTCTCTGTCATTCCTCTCTTTCTCTCTCGTTCCACTCTTTCTCTCTCGTTCCTCTCTTTCTCTGTCACTCCCCTCTCTATCACTCTCCTCTTTCTCTCTCGTTCCCCTCTTTCTCTCTCGTTCCCCTCTCTCTCTCGTTCCCCCCTTTCTCTCTCGTTCCTCTCTTTCTCTATCACTCTCCTCTTTCTCTCTCGTTCCTCTTTTTCTCTATCACTCCCATCTTACTCTCTCGTTCCCCTCTTTCTCTATCGTTCCTCTCTTTCTCTATCACTTCCCTCTTTCTCTCTCGTTCCCCTCTTTCTCTATCACTTCGCTCTTTCTCTCTCGTTCCTCTCTTTCTCTATCACTTCCCTCTTTCTCTCTCGTTCCTCTCTTTCTCTATCACTCCCTTCTTTCTCTCTCGTTCCCCTCTTTCTCTCTCGTTCCTCTCTTTCTCTCTCATTCCTCTCTTTCTCTCTCGTTCCCCTCTTTCTCTCTCGTTCCCCTCTTTCTCTCGTTCCCCTCTTTCTCTCTCGTTCCCTTCTCTTTCTATCACTCTCCTCTTTCTCTCTCGTTCCTCTCTTTCTCTATCACTCTCCTCTTTCTCTCTCGTTCCCCTCTTTCTCTATCACTTCCCTCTTTCTCTCTCGTTCCTCTCTTTCTCTCTCATTCCTCTCTTTCTCTCTCGCTCCTCTCTTTCTCTCTCGTTCCCCTCTTTCTCTCTCATTCCTCTTTCTGTCTCGTTCCCCTCTTTCTCTATCACTCCTCTTTCTCTCTCGTTCCCCTCTTTCTCTCTTGTTCCTCTCTTTCTCTATCCAATTTTTCTCTCTCGTTCCTCTCTTTCTCTCTCGTTCCCCTCTTTCTCTCTCGTTCCTCTCTTTCTCTCTCTTTCTCTGTCATTCCTCTCTTTCTCTCTCGTTCCCCTCTTTCTCTATCACTCCTCTTTCTCTCTCGTTCCCCTCTTTCTCTCTTGTTCCTCTCTTTCTCTATCCAATTTTTCTCTCTCGTTCCTCTCTTTCTCTCTCGTTCCCCTCTTTCTCTCTCGTTCCTCTCTTTCTCTCTCTTTCTCTGTCACTCCCCTCTTTCTCTCTCGTTCCTCTCTTTCTCTCTCACTCCTCTTTCTCTCTTATTCCCCTCTTTCTCTCTCGTTCCCCTCTTTCTCTCTCGTTCCTCTCTTTCTCTATCACTCTCCTCTTTCTCTCGTTCCCCTCTTTCTCTCTCGTTCCTCTCTTTCTCTATCACTCTCCTCTTTCTCTCTTGTTACCCTCTTTCTCTCTCGTTCCTATCTTTCTCTATCGTTCCCCTCTTTCTCTCTCGTTCCCCTCTTTCTTTATCACTCCCCTCTTTCTCTCTCGTTCCCCTCTTTCTCTCTCGTTCCCCTCTTTCTCTATCACTTCGCTCTTTCTCTATCATTCTCCTCGTTCTCTCTCGTTCCTCTCTATCTCTTTCACTTCCCTCTGTCTCTCTCGTTCCTCTCTTTCTCTCTCGTTCCCCTCTTTCTCTCTCTTTCCTCTCTTTCTCTCTCGTTCCTCTCTTTCTCTATCACTTCCCTCTTTCTCTCTCGTTCCCCTCTTTCTCTCTCGTTCCTCTCTTTCTCTATCACTCTCCTGTTTCTCTCTCGTTCCTCTCTTTCTCTCTCGTTCCCCTCTTTCTCTCTCGTTCCTCTCTTTCTCTCTCGTTCCTCTTTTTCTCTCTCGTTCCCCTCTCTCTCTCTCGTTCCTCTCTTTCTCTATCACTCTCCTCTTTCTCTCTCGTTCCCCTCTTTATCTCTCGTTCCCCTCTTTCTCTCTCGTTCCCCTCTTTCTCTCTCGTTCCTCTTTCTCTCTCGCTCCTCTTTCTCTCTCGTTCCCCTCTTTCTCTATCACTCTCCTCTTTCTCTCTCATTCCCCTCTTTCTCTCTCATTCCCCTCTTTCTCTCTCGTTCCCCTCTTTCTCTCTCGTTCCTCTCTTTCTCTCTCGCTCCTCTTTCTCTCTCTTTCCCCTCTTTCTCTCTCGTTCCTATCTTTCTCTATCACTCACCTCTTTCTCTCTCGTTCCTCTCTTTCTCTATCACTCCCCTCTTTCTCTCTCGTTCCTCTCTTTCTCTATCATTCCCCTCTTTCTCTCTCGTTCCCCTCTTTCTCTCTCATTCCCCTCTTTCTCTCTCGTTCCTCTCTTTCTCTATCACTCCCCTCTTTCTCTCTCGTTCCTCTCTTTCTCTATCATTCCCCTCTTTCTCTCTCGTTCCCCTCTTTCTCTCTCGTTCCTCTCTTTCTCTATCACGTCCCTCTTTCACTCCAGTTCCTCTCTTTCTCTCTCGTTCCCCTCTTTCTCTCTCGTTCCCCTCTTTCTCTATCACTTCCCTCTTTCTCTCTCGTTCCCCTATTTCTCTCTCGTTCCTCTCTTTCTTTATCACTCCCCTCTTTTTCTCTCGTTCCTCTCTTTCTCTCACTCCCCTTTTTCTCTCTCGTTCCCCTCTTTCTCTATCACTCTCCTCTTTCTCTCTCGTTCCCCTCTTTCTCTCTCGTTCCCCTCTTTCTCTCTCGTTCCTCTCTTTCTCTATCACTCCCCTCTTTCTCTATCATTCCCCTCTTTCTCTCTCGTTCCTCTCTCTCTCGTTCCCCTCTTTCTCTCTCGTTCCTCTCTTTCTCTATCACTCCCCTCTTTCTCTATCATTCCCCTCTTTCTCTCTCGTTCCTCTCTCTCTCGTTCCCCTCTTTCTCTCTCGTTCCCCTCTTTCTCTGTCGTTCCTCTCTTTCTCTATCATTCCCCTCTTTGACTCTCGTTCCTCTCTTTCTCTCTCGTTCCCCTCTTTCTCTCTCGTTCCTCTCTTTCTCTATCACTCACCTCTTTCTCTCTCGTTCCCCTCTTTCTTTATCACTCCCCTCTTTCTCTCTCGTTCCTCTCTTTCTCTCACTCCCCTCTTTCTCCCTCGTTCCCCTCTTTCTCTATCACTCTCCTCTTTCTCTCTCGTTCCCCTCTTTCTCTCTCGTTCCCCTCTTTCTCTCTCGTTCCTCTCTTTCTCTATCACTCCCCTCTTTCTCTATCATTCCCCTCTTTCTCTCTCGTTCCTCTCTCTCTCGTTCCCCTCTTTCTCTCTCGTTCCTCTCTTTCTCTATCATTCCCCTCTTTCTCTCTCGTTCCTCTCTCTCTCGTTCCCCTCTTTCTCTGTCGTTCCTCTCTTTCTCTATCATTCCCCTCTTTCTCTCTCGTTCCTCTCTCTCTCGTTCCCCTCTTTCTCTCTCGTTCCTCTCTTTCTCTATCATTCCTCTCTTTCTCTCTCGTTCCTCTCTCTCTCGTTCCCCTCTTTCTCTGTCGTTCCTCTCTTTCTCTATCACTCTCCTCTTTCTCTCTCGTTCCCCTCTTTCTCTCTCGTTCCCCTCTTTCTATATCAGTCTCCTCTTTCTCTCTCGTTCCTCTCTTTCTCTGTCGTTCCTCTCTTTCTCTATCACTCCCCTCTTTCTCTATCACTTCCCTCTTTCTCTCTCGTTCCTCTCTCTCTCGTTCCCCTCTTTCTCTATCATTCCTCTCTTTCTCTCTCGTTCCTCTCTCTCTCGTTCCCCTCTTTCTCTGTCGTTCCTCTCTTTCTCTATCACTCTCCTCTTTCTCTCTCGTTCCCCTCTTTCAATCTCGTTCCTCTCTCTCTCGTTCCCCTCTTTCTCTCTCGTTCCCCTCTTTCTCTGTCGTTCCTCTCTTTCTCTATCACTCCCCTCTTTCTCTATCACTTCCCTCTTTCTCTCTCGTTCCCCTCTTTCTCTATCACTTCGCTCTTTCTCTCTCGTTCCTCTCTTTCTCTCTCGTTCCTCTCTTTCTGTCTCGTTCCCCTCTTTCTCTCGTTCCCCTCTTTCTCTCTCGTTCCTCTCTTTCTCTATCATTCCTCTCTTTCTCTCTCGTTCCTCTCTCTCTCGTTCCCCTCTTTCTCTGTCGTTCCTCTCTTTCTCTATCACTCTCCTCTTTCTCTCTCGTTCCCCTCTTTCTCTCTCGTTCCCCTCTTTCTATATCAGTCTCCTCTTTCTCTCTCGTTCCTCTCTTTCTCTGTCGTTCCTCTCTTTCTCTATCACTCCCCTCTTTCTCTATCACTTCCCTCTTTCTCTCTCGTTCCTCTCTCTCTCGTTCCCCTCTTTCTCTATCATTCCTCTCTTTCTCTCTCGTTCCTCTCTCTCTCGTTCCCCTCTTTCTCTGTCGTTCCTCTCTTTCTCTATCACTCTCCTCTTTCTCTCTCGTTCCCCTCTTTCAATCTCGTTCCTCTCTCTCTCGTTCCCCTCTTTCTCTCTCGTTCCCCTCTTTCTCTGTCGTTCCTCTCTTTCTCTATCACTCCCCTCTTTCTCTATCACTTCCCTCTTTCTCTCTCGTTCCCCTCTTTCTCTATCACTTCGCTCTTTCTCTCTCGTTCCTCTCTTTCTCTCTCGTTCCTCTCTTTCTGTCTCGTTCCCCTCTTTCTCTCGTTCCCCTCTTTCTCTCTCGTTCCCTTCTCTTTCTATCACTCTCCTCTTTCTCTCTCGTTCCTCTCGTTCTCTATCACTCTCCTCTTTCTCTCTCGTTCCCCTCTTTCTCTATCACTTCCCTCTTTCTCTCTCGTTCCTCTCTTTCTCTCTCGTTCCTCTCTTTCTCTCTCGCTCCTCTCTTTCTCTCTCGTTCCCCTCTTTCTCTCTCATTCCTCTTTCTGTCTCGTTCCCCTCTTTCTCTATCACTCCTCTTTCTCTCTCGTTCCCCTCTTTCTCTCTCGTTCCCCTCTTTCTCTATCCAATTTTTCTCTCTCGTTCCTCTCTTTCTCTCTCGTTCCCCTCTTTCTCTCTCGTTCCTCTCTTTCTCTCTCTTTCTCTCTCGTTCCACTCTTTCTCTCTCGTTCCTCTCTTTCTCTATCACTCCACTTTTTCTCTCTCACTCCCCTCTTTCTCTCTCGTTCCTCTCTTTCTCTCTCACTCCTCTTTCTCTCTTATTCCCCTCTTTCTCTCTCGTTCCCCTCTTTCTCTCTCGTTCCTCTCTTTCTCTATCACTCTCCTCTTTCTCTCGTTCCCCTCTTTCTCTCTCGTTCCTCTCTTTCTCTATCACTCTCCTCTTTCTCTCTTGTTACCCTCTTTCTCTCTCGTTCCTATCTTTCTCTATCGTTCCCCTCTTTCTCTCTCGTTCCCCTCTTTCTTTATCACTCCCCTCTTTCTCTCTCGTTCCTCTCTTTCTCTATCACTCTCCTCTTTCTCGCGTTCCCCTCGTTCTCTCTCGTTCCTCTCTTTCTCTCTCGTTCCTATCTCTCTCTCGTTCCTCTCTATCTCTATCACTTCCCTCTGCCTCTCTCGTTCCTCTCTTTCTCTCTCGTTCCCCTCTTTCTCTCTCTTTCCACTCTTTCTCTCTCGTTCCTCTCTTTCTCTATCACTTCCCTCTTTCTCTCTCGTTCCCCTCTTTCTCTCTCGTTCCTCTCTTTCTCTCTCGTTCCTCTCTTTCTCTCTCGTTCCCCTCTTTCTCTCTCGTTCCTCTCTTTCTCTCTCGTTCCTCTCTTTCTCTCTCGTTCCCATCTCTCTCTCTCGTTCCTCTCTTTCTCTATCACTCTCCTCTTTCTCTCTCGTTCCCCTCTTTCTCTCTCGTTCCCCTCTTTCTATATCAGTCTCCTCTTTCTCTCTCGTTCCTCTCTTTCTCTATCACTCACCTCTTTCTCTCTCGTTCCCCTCTTTCTCTCTCGTTCCCCTCTTTCTCTATCACTCCCCTCTTTCTCTCTCGTTCCCCTCTTTCTCTCTCGCTCCTCTTTCTCTCTCGTTCCCCTCTTTCTCTCTCGTTCCTATCTTTCTCTATCACTCACCTCTTTCTCTCTCGTTCCTCTCTTTCTCTATCATTCCCCTCTTTCTCTCTCGTTCCTCTCTTTCTCTATCATTCCCCTCTTTCTCTCTCGTTCCCCTCTTTCTCTCTCATTCCCCTCTTTCTCTCTCGTTCCTCTCTTTCTATATCACTCCCCTCTTTCTCTCTCGTTCCTCTCTTTCTCTATCATTCCCCTCTTTCTCTCTCGTTCCCCTCTTTCTCTCTCGTTCCTCTCTTTCTCTATCACGTCCCTCTTTCACTCCAGTTCCTCTCTTTCTCTCTCGTTCCCCTCTTTCTCTATCACTTCCCTCTTTCTCTCTCGTTCCCCTCTTTCTCTCTCGTTCCTCTCTTTCTTTATCACTCCCCTCTTTCTCTCTCGTTCCTCTCTTTCTCTCACTCCCCTCTTTCTCTCTCGTTCCCCTCTTTCTCTATCACTCTCCTCTTTCTCTCTCGTTCCCCTCTTTCTCTCTCGTTCCCCTCTTTCTCTCTCGTTCCTCTCTTTCTCTCTCACTCCCCTCTTTCTCTATCATTCCCCTCTTTCTCTCACGTTCCCCTCTTTCTCTCTCGTTCCTCTCTTTCTCTATCACTCCCCTCTTTCTCTATCATTCCCCTCTTTCTCTCTCGTTCCTCTCTCTCTCGTTCCCCTCTTTCTCTCTCGTTCCTCTCTTTCTCTATCACTCCCCTCTTTCTCTATCACTCCCCTCTTTCTCTCTCGTTCCTCTCTCTCTCGTTCCCCTCTTTCTCTCTCGTTCCCCTCTTTCTCTGTCGTTCCTCTCTTTCTCTATCATTCCCCTCTTTGACTCTCGTTCCTCTCTTTATCTATCACTCTCCTCTTTCTCTCTCGTTCCCCTTTCTCTCTCGTTCCCCTCTTTCTTTATCACTCCCCTCTTTCTCTCTCGTTCCTCTCTTTCTCTCACTCCCCTCTTTCTCTCTCGTTCCCCTCTTTCTCTATCACTCTCCTCTTTCTCTCTCGTTCCCCTCTTTCTCTCTCGTTCCTCTCTTTCTCTATCACTCCCCTCTTTCTCTATCATTCCCCTCTTTCTCTCTCGTTCCTCTCTCTCTCGTTCCTCTCTTTCTCTCTCGTTCCTCTCTTTCTCTATCATTCCCCTCTTTGACTCTCGTTCCTCTCTTTCTCTATCACTCTCCTCTTTCTCTCTCGTTCCCCTCTTTCTCTCTCGTTCCCCTCTTTCTATATCAGTCTCCTCTTTCTCTCTCGTTCCTCTCTTTCTCTATCACTCCCCTCTTTCTCTCTCGTTCCCCTCTTTCTCTCTCGCTCCTCTTTCTCTCTCGTTCCCCTCTTTCTCTCTCGTTCCTATCTTTCTCTATCACTCACCTCTTTCTCTCTCGTTCCCCTTTCTCTCTCGCTCCTCTTTCTCTCTCGTTCCCCTCTTTCTCTCTCGTTCCTATCTTTCTCTATCACTCACCTCTTTCTCTCTCGTTCCCCTCTTTCTCTCTCGCTCCTCTTTCTCTCTCGTTCCCCTCTTTCTCTCTCGTTCCTATCTTTCTCTATCGTTCCCCTCTTTCTCTCTCGTTCCCCTCTTTCTTTCACTCCCCTCTTTCTCTCTCGTTCCTCTCTTTCTCTATCACTCTCCTCTTTCTCGCGTTCCCCTCTTTCTCTCTCGTTCCCCTCTTTATTATTATTATTATTATTATTATTATTATTTATTTCTTAGCAGACGCCCTTATCCAGGGCGACTTACAATCGCAAGCAAATACAAATACATTCAAGTGTTACAATATAAGTCATACAATAAGAACAAGAAATACAATAATTCTCAAGTGTGACAAACCACAATTCAATAATACAGCAGATAATAGTGAAAGTTACATCAGGATATGATTAAGTACAAAATACTACAGATTAAACACTTGGGAGATTACAATATTCTGAGGTACAGGATTAAATGCAGTAAAATAGGGGGCAGATAAGAGCAAAATAAAGCACATTTAAATGAAGGGTGGTAGTGTCCCAGGATACAACAGAGGAGTTCTACAGGTGCTGTTTGAAGAGGTGAGTCTTAAGGAGGCGCCGGAATGTGGTCAGGGACTGGGCAGTCCTGACATCTGTAGGAAGGTCGTTCCACCACTGCGGAGCAAGGGTGGAGAAGGAGCGGGCTCGGGAGGCAGGGGAGCGTAGCGGAGGTAGAGCCAGTCTTCTAGTGCAGGCGGAGCGGAGAGATCGAGTGGGGGTGTAGGGAGAGATGAGGGTCTGGAGGTAGCTGGGTGCAGTCTGATCAAGGCATCTGTAGGCTAGTACAAGAGTCTTGAACTGGATGCGAGCGGTGATTGGGAGCCAGTGGAGCGAGCGGAGTAGTGGAGTAGCGTGGGCGAAACGAGGCAGAGAGAACACCAGGCGAGCAGCAGAGTTCTGGATGAGCTGGAGCGGACGGGTGGCGGACGCAGGGAGGCCAGCCAGGAGGGAGTTGCAGTAGTCTAGGCGGGAGAGTACCAGGGCCTGGACCAGGAGCTGGGTAGCATAGTTGGTGAGGAAGGGTCGGATTCTTCGGATGTTGCTCAGGAAGAATCTGCAAGTGCGTGCCAGAGTGGAGATGTGCTGGGAATAAGAGAGGCAGGGGTCCAGGGTGACTCCAAGGTTTTTAGCTGAGGAAGAGGGAGAGAGTGTGGTAGATTCCAGAGGAACAGAGATAGAGAGATCAGAGGAGGGGGAGGAGGAGGGAAAGAAAAGGAGGTCAGATTTAGAGAGGTTGAGTTTGAGGTGATGCGAGTGCATCCAGGAGGAAATAGCAGACAGACAGGTAGAGATACGGGAGGAGATGGTGGAGTCAGAGGTGGGGAAGGAGAGGAAAATCTGAGCATCATCAGCATAGAAATGGTATGAGAAACCATAGGATGCGATGAGGGGGCCCAGGGAGCGGGTGTAGAGAGAGAACAGGAGAGGACCCAAGACTGACCCTTGGGGGACTCCAGTCAAGAGAGGGTGAGGTGTGGAGGTTGCTCCACGCCAGGTTACCTGGTAAGTGCGGTTGGAGAGGTAGGAGGAGAACCAGGCCAGAGCAGTGCCAGAGATCCCCAGGTCAGCAAGAGATGATAGTAGAATAGAGTGATCAACAGTGTCAAAGGCAGCAGAGAGGTCGAGGAGAATTAGGACAGAGGAGAGAGAGGCAGCTCGGGCACACTTAAGTGAGTTGGTGACAGAGAGAAGGGCGGTTTCAGTGGAGTGAGCAGAGCGGAAGCCAGATTGGAGAGGGTCAAGCAGAGAGTGGTTGGACAGGAAAGCAGAGAGCTGGCGGTGTACAGTCCGCTCGAGGGTTTTGGAGAGGAAGGGTAGGAGGGAGACAGGACGGTAGCTCTGGAGGGAGGTGGGGTCGAGGGTAGGTTTTTTGAGGAGGGGAGTGATAGAGGCTTTTTTGAAGGCAGAGGGGAAGATGCCAGAAAGTAGAGAGGTGTTGAGGAGGGAGGAGATGAAGGGGAGTAGAGCAGGAGCAGCAGCTTGAAAGAGGTGAGTGGGGAGGGGGTCCAAGGCACACGTGGTGGGTTTGTGACCCTGGAGCAGGGAGGAGAGGTCAGAGTCTGAGAGGGGAGAGAAGGTGGAGAAGGAGGGTGAGTTAGTAGGGGATGCAGTGGGTGTAGGGGTTGGAGCAGGAGGAAGTGCGGGGGAGGGAGAAGTGTTAAGGAGTTTGCGGATATCTGAGATTTTATAAGAGAAGAAAGAGGCAAAGTCATCAGAGGAGATAGAGGAGGGAGGAGGAGTGGGGAGGGTTTAGGAAGGAGGAGAAGGTAGAGAATAGTTTACGTGGGTTGTTAGTGGAGGCTTGGATTACAGATTGGAAATAAGTATGTTTAGCAGAGGAAAGAGTAGAGGAGAATGAGGAGAGGAGAGTGTGGTAGAGGTCTAGGGCAGCAGGGAGTTGGGTTCTCTTCCATTTCTTTTCAGCAGATCGCAGTGTGGTTCTTGCTGAGTGGAGCGCAGAGGAGAGCCAGGGTCGGGGAGGGGAGGGGCGAGCAGGTCGGGAGGTGAGGGGACAGAGGGAGTCGAGGGAGGAGGTGAGTGAGGAGAAGAGGGTGGAGGTAGCAGAGTCTACGGAGAGTTGTGAGAAGGAGTCGATAGGAGGGAGGTGAGAGAGAGTAGTGGAGGCAAGAACAGAGGGGGAGAGAGAGCGGAGGTTACGGCGAGAGGTGACAGTAGGGGTAGGAGGAGCAGGGAGAGGGGGGAGAGACAGAGAAAAAGAGATGAAATAGTGATCAGAGAGGTCCAGGGGGTGACAGAGAGGGTGAAGGGGGAGCAGGCCCTGGAGAAGGTGAGGTCCAGTGGACGGCCATCTTTGTGGGTGGGGGGGATGGAGAGAGACAGAAGTCAAAGGAGTGAAAGAGAGGGAGGAATCCGGCAGAGTGGCTGGGGTTGGAGAGATGGATGTTGAAGTCACCCAACAGGACAGTTGGGGTAGATAGAGAGGGGAGGGAGGAGAGTAGATAGTCGAGTTCATCAAGAAAGTGAGGGAGAGGTCCAGGGGGACGGTACAGTACGATTAGCAGGAGTTGATAGGGAGAGGTTAGTTGGACAGCATGAAATTCAAAGGTGTTAACAGAGACTGAGGAGAGGTTGGGGGGGACAGAAAAGAGTAAGGAGGGAGAGAGGAGAAGACCAGTCCCACCTCCCCATCCAGTGAGACGCGGGGTGTGGGACAGGACGTAGAGAGAGGAGAGGGCTGCAGGGGTTACAGTGTTATCAGGGGACAGCCAGGTTTCAATGAGAGCAAGGAAATCAAGAGAGAGGTGGGAGGCAAAGGCAGAGATGAAATCAGCTTTGTTAGCAGAAGAGTGACAGTTCCAGAGTGCACCAGAGAGTGTGCGGGAGGAGGGGAGAGGCAGAGGGATGAGGTTAGAGGGGTTGGAGTAACAGCGGCAGTGACATGAGGGACTGTATCAGTACAGTGTGAGCAGTGTGTCAGTGTGACATGAGGGACTGTGTCAGTACAGTGTGAGCAGTGTGTGTGACATTAGGGACTGTGTCAGTACAGTGTGAATGTGACATTAGGGACTGTGTCGGCACAGTGTGAGCAGTCTGTCAGTGTGACATTAGGGACTGTGTCAGCACAGTGTGAACAGTGTGTCATTGTGACATTAGGGACTGTGTCAGTACAGTGTGAGCAGTGTGTCAGTGTGACATGAGGGACTGTGTCAGTACAGTGTGAGCAGTGTGTCAGTGTGACAATAGGGTCTGTCAGTACTGTGTGAGCAGTGGGTCAGTGTGACATTAGGGTCTGTCAGTACTGTGTGAGCAGTGTGTCAGTGTGACAATAGGGACTGTGTCAGTACTGTGTGAGCAGTGTGGTACAGTGTGACATTAAGGACTGTCAGTACAGTGTGAGCAGTGTCTCAGTATGACATGATAGACTGTGTTAGAACAGTGTGAGCAGTGTGTCAGTGTGACAATAGGGACTGTGTCAGTACAATGTGAGCAGTGTGTCAGTGTGACATGAGGGACTGTGTCAGTACAGTGTGAGCAGTGTGTCAGTGTGACATTAGGGACTGTGTCAGTACAATGTGAGCAGTGTGTCAGTGTGACATTAGGGACTGTGTCAGTACAGTGTAAGCAGTGTGTCAGTGTGACATGAGGGACTGTGTCAGTACAGTGTGAGCAGTGTGTGTGACATTAGGGACTGTGTCAGTACAGTGTGAATGTGACATTAGGGACTGTGTCGGCACAGTGTGAGCAGTCTGTCAGTGTGACATTAGGGACTGTGTCAGCACAGTGTGAACAGTGTGTCATTGTGACATTAGGGACTGTGTCAGTACAGTGTGAGCAGTGTGTCAGTGTGACATGAGGGACTGTGTCAGTACAGTGTGAGCAGTGTGTCATTGTGACATTAGGGACTGTGTCAGTACAATGTGAGCAGTGTGTCAGTGTGACATTAGGGACTGTGTCTGTACAGTGTGAGCAGTGTGTCAGTGTGACATGAGGGACTGTGTCAGTACAGTGTGAGCAGTGTGTCAGTGTGACATTAGGGACTAACAGTACAGCAGTGTGGAGTAGTGGTTAGGGCTCTGGACTCTTGACCGGAGGGTCATGGGTTCAATCCCCGGTGGGGACACTGCTGCTGTACCCTTGAGCAAGGTACTTTACCTAGATTGCTCCAGTAAAAACCCAACTGTATAAATGGGTAATTGTATGTTAAAATAATGTGATATCTTGTAAGTCGCCCTGGATAAGGGAGTCTGCTAAGAAATACATTTTTGTATTATTTATTTAGTGTGAGTAGTGTGTCAGTGTGACATGAGGGACTGTGTCTGTACAGTGTCTCAGTGTGACATAAGGGACTGTGTCAGTACAGTGTCTCAGTGTGACATGAGGGACTGTGTCGGCACAGTGTGAGCAGTGTGTCAGTGTGACATTAGGGATTGTGTCAGTAAAGTGTGAGCAGTGTCTCAATGTGACATGAGGGACTGTGTCAGTACAGTGTGAGCAGTGTCGCCGTGTGACATGAGGGACTGTGTCAGTACAGTGTCTCAGTGTGACATGAGGGACTGTGTCAGTACAGTGTGTGCAGTGTGTCAGTGTGACATTAGGACTGTAAGTACAGTGTGAGCAGTGTGTCAGTGTGACATTAGGGACTGTGTCAGTACAGTGTGAGCAGTGTGTCAGTGTGACATTAGGGACTGTGTCAGTACAGTGTGTCAGTGTGACATGAGGGACTGTGTCGGTACAGTGTGAGCAGTGTGTCTCTGCAACATTAGGGATTGTGTCAGTAAAGTGTGAGCAGTGTCTCAATGTGACATTAGGTACTGTGTTAGTACAATGTGAGCAGTGTGTCAGTGTGACATGAGGGACTGTGTCAGTACAGTGTGAGCAGTGTGTCAGTGTGACATTAGGGACTAACAGTACAGTGTGAGTAGTGTGTCAGTGTGACATGAGGGACTGTGTCAGTACAGTGTCTCAGTGTGACATAAGGGACTGTGTCAGTACAGTGTCTCAGTGTGACATGAGGGACTGTGTCGGTACAGTGTGAGCAGTGTGTCAGTGTGACATGAGGGACTGTGTCAGTACAGTGTGAGCAGTGTGTCAGTGTGACATTAGGGACTGTGTCAGTACAGTGTGAGCAGTGTGTCAGTGTGACATTAGGGACTAACAGTACAGTGTGAGCAGTGTGTCAGTGTGACATGAGGGACTGTGTCAGTACAGTGTGAGCAGTGTGTCAGTGTGACATGAGGGACTGTGTCAGTACAGTGTGAGCAGTGTCTCAGTGTGACATGAGGGACTGTGTCGGCACAGTGTGAGCAGTCTGTCAGTGTGACATTAGGGACTGTGTCAGCACAGTGTGAACAGTGTGTCATTGTGACATTAGGGACTGTGTCAGTACAGTGTGAGCAGTGTGTCAGTGTGACATGAGGGACTGTGTCAGTACAGTGTGAGCAGTGTGTCATTGTGACATTAGGGACTGTGTCAGTACAATGTGAGCAGTGTGTCAGTGTGACATTAGGGACTGTGTCTGTACAGTGTGAGCAGTGTGTCAGTGTGACATGAGGGACTGTGTCAGTACAGTGTGAGCAGTGTGTCAGTGTGACATTAGGGACTAACAGTACAGCAGTGTGGAGTAGTGGTTAGGGCTCTGGACTCTTGACCGGAGGGTCATGGGTTCAATCCCCGGTGGGGACACTGCTGCTGTACCCTTGAGCAAGGTACTTTACCTAGATTGCTCCAGTAAAAACCCAACTGTATAAATGGGTAATTGTATGTTAAAATAATGTGATATCTTGTAAGTCGCCCTGGATAAGGGAGTCTGCTAAGAAATACATTTTTGTATTATTTATTTAGTGTGAGTAGTGTGTCAGTGTGACATGAGGGACTGTGTCTGTACAGTGTCTCAGTGTGACATAAGGGACTGTGTCAGTACAGTGTCTCAGTGTGACATGAGGGACTGTGTCGGCACAGTGTGAGCAGTGTGTCAGTGTGACATTAGGGATTGTGTCAGTAAAGTGTGAGCAGTGTCTCAATGTGACATGAGGGACTGTGTCAGTACAGTGTGAGCAGTGTCGCCGTGTGACATGAGGGACTGTGTCAGTACAGTGTCTCAGTGTGACATGAGGGACTGTGTCAGTACAGTGTGTGCAGTGTGTCAGTGTGACATTAGGACTGTAAGTACAGTGTGAGCAGTGTGTCAGTGTGACATTAGGGACTGTGTCAGTACAGTGTGAGCAGTGTGTCAGTGTGACATTAGGGACTGTGTCAGTACAGTGTGTCAGTGTGACATGAGGGACTGTGTCGGTACAGTGTGAGCAGTGTGTCTCTGCAACATTAGGGATTGTGTCAGTAAAGTGTGAGCAGTGTCTCAATGTGACATTAGGTACTGTGTTAGTACAATGTGAGCAGTGTGTCAGTGTGACATGAGGGACTGTGTCAGTACAGTGTGAGCAGTGTGTCAGTGTGACATTAGGGACTAACAGTACAGTGTGAGTAGTGTGTCAGTGTGACATGAGGGACTGTGTCAGTACAGTGTCTCAGTGTGACATAAGGGACTGTGTCAGTACAGTGTCTCAGTGTGACATGAGGGACTGTGTCGGTACAGTGTGAGCAGTGTGTCAGTGTGACATGAGGGACTGTGTCAGTACAGTGTGAGCAGTGTGTCAGTGTGACATTAGGGACTGTGTCAGTACAGTGTGAGCAGTGTGTCAGTGTGACATTAGGGACTAACAGTACAGTGTGAGCAGTGTGTCAGTGTGACATGAGGGACTGTGTCAGTACAGTGTGAGCAGTGTGTCAGTGTGACATGAGGGACTGTGTCAGTACAGTGTGAGCAGTGTCTCAGTGTGACATGAGGGACTGTGTCGGTACAGTGTGAGCAGTGTGTCAGTGTGACATTAGGGACTGTGTCAGTACAGTGTGAGCAGTGTGTCAGTGTGACATGAGGGACTGTGTCAGTACAGTGTGAGCAGTGTGTCAGTGTGACATGAGGGACTGTGTCGGCACAGTGTGAGCAGTGTGTCAGTGTAACATTAGGGACTAACAGTACAGTGTGAGCAGTGTGTCAGTGTGACATGAGGGACTGTGTCAGTACAGTGTGAGCAGTGTCTCAGTGTGACATGAGGGACTGTGTCGGTACAGTGTGAGCAGTGTGTCAGTGTGACATTAGGGACTGTGTCAGTACAGTGTGAGCAGTGTGTCAGTGTGACATGAGGGACTGTGTCAGTACAGTGTGAGCAGTGTCTCAGTGTGACATGAGGGACTGTGTCAGTACAGTGTGAGCAGTGTGTCAGTGTGACATGAGGGACTGTGTCAGTACAGTGTCTCAGTGTGACATAAGGGACTGTGTCAGTACAGTGTGTCAGTGTGACATGAGGGACTGTGTCAGTACAGTGTGAGCAGTGTGTCAGTGTGACATGAGGGACTGTGTCAGTACAGTGTGAGCAGTGTCTCAGTGTGACATGAGGGACTGTGTCAGTACAGTGTGAGCAGTGTCTCAGTGTGACATGAGGGACTGTGTCAGTACAGTGTGAGCAGTGTGTCAGTGTGACATTAGGGACTGTGTCGGCACAGTGTGAGCAGTGTGTCAGTGTGACATGAGGGACTGTGTCGGTACAGTGTGAGCAGTGTCTCAGTGTGACATGAGGGACTGTGTCGGTACAGTGTGAGCAGTGTGTCAGTGTGACATGAGGGACTGTGTCAGTACAGTTTGAGCAGTGTCTCAGTGTGACATGAGGGACTGTGTCAGTACAGTGTGAGCAGTGTCTCAGTGTGACATGAGGGACTGTGTCAGTACAGTGTGAGCAGTGTGTCAGTGTGACATTAGGGACTAACAGTACAGCAGTGTGGAGTAGTGGTTAGGGCTCTGGACTCTTGACCGGAGGGTCATGGGTTCAATCCCCGGTGGGGACACTGCTGTTGTACCCTTGAGCAAGGTACTTTACCTAGATTGCTCCAGTAAAAACCCAACTGTATAAATGGGTAATTGTATGTTAAAATAATGTGATATCTTGTAAGTCGCCCTGGATAAGGGAGTCTGCTAAGAAATACATTTTTGTATTATTTATTTAGTGTGAGTAGTGTGTCAGTGTGACATGAGGGACTGTGTCTGTACAGTGTCTCAGTGTGACATAAGGGACTGTGTCAGTACAGTGTCTCAGTGTGACATGAGGGACTGTGTCGGCACAGTGTGAGCAGTGTGTCAGTGTGACATTAGGGATTGTGTCAGTAAAGTGTGAGCAGTGTCTCAATGTGACATGAGGGACTGTGTCAGTACAGTGTGAGCAGTGTCGCCGTGTGACATGAGGGACTGTGTCAGTACAGTGTCTCAGTGTGACATGAGGGACTGTGTCAGTACAGTGTGTGCAGTGTGTCAGTGTGACATTAGGACTGTAAGTACAGTGTGAGCAGTGTGTCAGTGTGACATTAGGGACTGTGTCAGTACAGTGTGAGCAGTGTGTCAGTGTGACATTAGGGACTGTGTCAGTACAGTGTGTCAGTGTGACATGAGGGACTGTGTCGGTACAGTGTGAGCAGTGTGTCTCTGCAACATTAGGGATTGTGTCAGTAAAGTGTGAGCAGTGTCTCAATGTGACATTAGGTACTGTGTTAGTACAATGTGAGCAGTGTGTCAGTGTGACATGAGGGACTGTGTCAGTACAGTGTGAGCAGTGTGTCAGTGTGACATTAGGGACTAACAGTACAGTGTGAGTAGTGTGTCAGTGTGACATGAGGGACTGTGTCAGTACAGTGTCTCAGTGTGACATAAGGGACTGTGTCAGTACAGTGTCTCAGTGTGACATGAGGGACTGTGTCGGTACAGTGTGAGCAGTGTGTCAGTGTGACATGAGGGACTGTGTCAGTACAGTGTGAGCAGTGTGTCAGTGTGACATTAGGGACTGTGTCAGTACAGTGTGAGCAGTGTGTCAGTGTGACATTAGGGACTAACAGTACAGTGTGAGCAGTGTGTCAGTGTGACATGAGGGACTGTGTCAGTACAGTGTGAGCAGTGTGTCAGTGTGACATGAGGGACTGTGTCAGTACAGTGTGAGCAGTGTCTCAGTGTGACATGAGGGACTGTGTCGGTACAGTGTGAGCAGTGTGTCAGTGTGACATTAGGGACTGTGTCAGTACAGTGTGAGCAGTGTGTCAGTGTGACATGAGGGACTGTGTCAGTACAGTGTGAGCAGTGTGTCAGTGTGACATGAGGGACTGTGTCGGCACAGTGTGAGCAGTGTGTCAGTGTAACATTAGGGACTAACAGTACAGTGTGAGCAGTGTGTCAGTGTGACATGAGGGACTGTGTCAGTACAGTGTGAGCAGTGTCTCAGTGTGACATGAGGGACTGTGTCGGTACAGTGTGAGCAGTGTGTCAGTGTGACATTAGGGACTGTGTCAGTACAGTGTGAGCAGTGTGTCAGTGTGACATGAGGGACTGTGTCAGTACAGTGTGAGCAGTGTCTCAGTGTGACATGAGGGACTGTGTCAGTACAGTGTGAGCAGTGTGTCAGTGTGACATGAGGGACTGTGTCAGTACAGTGTCTCAGTGTGACATAAGGGACTGTGTCAGTACAGTGTGTCAGTGTGACATGAGGGACTGTGTCAGTACAGTGTGAGCAGTGTGTCAGTGTGACATGAGGGACTGTGTCAGTACAGTGTGAGCAGTGTCTCAGTGTGACATGAGGGACTGTGTCAGTACAGTGTGAGCAGTGTCTCAGTGTGACATGAGGGACTGTGTCAGTACAGTGTGAGCAGTGTGTCAGTGTGACATTAGGGACTGTGTCGGCACAGTGTGAGCAGTGTGTCAGTGTGACATGAGGGACTGTGTCGGTACAGTGTGAGCAGTGTCTCAGTGTGACATGAGGGACTGTGTCGGTACAGTGTGAGCAGTGTCTCAGTGTGACATGAGGGACTGTGTCAGTACAGTGTGAGCAGTGTCTCAGTGTGACATGAGGGACTGTGTCAGTACAGTGTGAGCAGTGTGTCAGTGTGACATTAGGGACTAACAGTACAGCAGTGTGGAGTAGTGGTTAGGGCTCTGGACTCTTGACCGGAGGGTCATGGGTTCAATCCCCGGTGGGGACACTGCTGCTGTACCCTTGAGCAAGGTACTTTACCTAGATTGCTCCAGTAAAAACCCAACTGTATAAATGGGTAATTGTATGTTAAAATAATGTGATATCTTGTAAGTCGCCCTGGATAAGGGCGTCTGCTAAGAAATACATTTTTTTATTATTTATTTAGTGTGAGTAGTGTGTCAGTGTGACATGAGGGACTGTGTCTGTACAGTGTCTCAGTGTGACATAAGGGACTGTGTCAGTACAGTGTCTCAGTGTGACATGAGGGACTGTGTCAGTACAGTGTGAGCAGTGTGTCAGTGTGACATTAGGGATTGTGTCAGTAAAGTGTGAGCAGTGTCTCAATGTGACATGAGGGACTGTGTCAGTACAGTGTGAGCAGTGTCGCCGTGTGACATGAGGGACTGTGTCAGTACAGTGTCTCAGTGTGACATGAGGGACTGTGTCAGTACAGTGTGTGCAGTGTGTCAGTGTGACATTAGGACTGTAAGTACAGTGTGAGCAGTGTGTCAGTGTGACATTAGGGACTGTGTCAGTACAGTGTGAGCAGTGTCGCCGTGTGACATGAGGGACTGTGTCAGTACAGTGTCTCAGTGTGACATGAGGGACTGTGTCAGTACAGTGTGAGCAGTGTGTCAGTGTGACATTAGGACTGTAAGTACAGTGTGAGCAGTGTGTCAGTGTGACATTAGGGACTGTGTCAGTACAGTGTGAGCAGTGTGCCAGTGTGACATTAGGGACTGTGTCAGTACAGTGTGAGCAGTGTGTCAGTGTGACATGAGGGACTGTGTCTGTACAGTGTGAGCAGTGTGTCAGTGTGACATGAGGGACTGTGTCTGTACAGTGTGAGCAGTGTGCCAGTGTGACATTAGGGACTGTGTCAGTACAGTGTGAGCAGTGTGTCAGTGTGACATGAGGGACTGTGTCAGTACAGTGTGAGCAGTGTGTCAGTGTGACATTAGGGACTGTGTCAGTACAGTGTCTCAGTGTGACATGAGGGACTGTGTCAGTACAGTGTGAGCAGTGTGTCAGTGTGACATGAGGGACTGTGTCAGTACAGTGTGAGCAGTGTGTCAGTGTGACATTAGGGACTGTGTCAGTACAGTGTCTCAGTGTGACATGAGGGACTGTGTCAGTACAGTGTGAGCAGTGTGTCAGTGTGACATGAGGGACTGTGTCAGTACAGTGTGAGCAGTGTGTCAGTGTGACATTAGGGACTGTGTCAGTACAGTGTGAGCAGTGTGCCAGTGTGACATTAGGGACTGTGTCAGTACAGTGTGAGCAGTGTGCCAGTGTGACATTAGGGACTGTGTCAGTACAGTGTGAGCAGTGTGCCAGTGTGACATTAGGGACTGTGTCAGTACAGTTGTAGAAATTCCTTAGAAGCCAACACCGGTACTAAATCTGGTTGATTTAGGCCTGAAGGCGATTCCCTTTCTCTGAGGAATCCATTTTAACATACAGCATTTTCTTTACTTAAATTTCACTGAATCCGTAAACATCTTTCGATAATTCCAGGGCATCCATTCATTTTCTTTTGTTGCTGCACTGTCTAAACTCCTCGTTTTTTGTTTTCACTGTTACTTTGTAACTATCTACCTTTGACCCAAAAGGCCAACACAACATTCCCAGAATAAGAATTGGTTACTACCAAAAACTCCTTAAAAATGACATAAAAAGTAGATGGCAGAAAGGCAGATATACAGCAAAAAATAGGATTGCTAGGTTCGTTTGAGTGCAAAACATTTAATTTCAAAACCATCTGTCCAACACACACAGATTACCAAACAATTTTATGACCCACAGTACCTCGGGTAGCTGCTGACCCATGCACATAAAACCAAATTGAAACAGAAACAGGATGGTGGTAAATCCACCGGTAAGCCTACAAAGGCAATAAACAAGTAAAAATCATGTCCAGTAGAAATGTCCCAAAATAATAGTCCAGTATCATAAACAAACAAAAATAGAAAAAACCCCAAAAATCAAAAATCAGTTTGTAATCCACCAACAAAAATAAAGTAAAAGGAAATGAAACCAACATCCGCCGTAAAATAATAATAAATCAGTTCGGTCTCACGACACAAAGTCCAAAAAACACAGCTGTAATCCAAAATCCAATGGAACGTCTTGTTTTCCTCCAGGAAATAGCAATGAAAAAAATAAGTGCCAGCAACGTTTGCTAAACAAAGAACATTGACTACAACTGTAAAAACTAAAGCTAGATAAACATAGCATACATCTAACTTTCTGCAGTTTTGCATTAACACATCTAAGTTTAGTAAACCTGTACACATGAAATACCTGACGGCAAACCTTCAGCAGCAAACTAACCAGAGTCCAAACTCCCAACAGGAAAAGGTGCCGTCCCATAGTGCATTAGTTCAGGGTTTATAAAGGTCAAGGTCCTCCAACATATTTAAAGGGGCAACGTTTCCTAAAACCCACTCTTAAAAGGGTAACAGTAAGCATACATTGAAGTATCATATATTCTGACTTTAAACACATTTTGAATACCTGGCCTGCATTTTTGGGTATTTTGTTACTTTGTATGGATTTAATTTACTCTGCTACTACTGGACTTGTTGGGCCTACCTGTTATTCTCCCACCATAGAGACTGTTAATGTAATTGTTTCCATAAATCATTGTTTTCGTCCATAATTATTTAATTATTCTCTGTCTTTCTCTGCGTGCGTGCATGAGTGTGGGTTTATTGGAGACCCTCTGGACACTACAGTCATTTCTACTTTTGTGATACTGTCCGGCCTTCTGTTTGTACCTACCTACTTATCTGTACCAGCTTTATTCTTACCTGTTACCTGCAATTATTTGTTTCCTTTCTTATTATTCATTTCATTCATTTGTTGACATTATTGTATTTTCCTTTTTGGGACACTGCATTTCTTTTGGATAAGAAGGTGGTTTCAAGTATTTGGAATAGTTTATTTTTTTCTTACTTAAGATTGGCTTACTCTTATTTGTTTTGGATTTTAATACTTTGGACTATTTTTTCTTATTTTGCACTTTGCTTGTAACCCTTTCTTCCTTCTTCCCTTTGACTTACAATTCCACAATTTACAGTTGCCATATTAGCCCCCCTAGAGTATATTCTTTGCATTATCCTGCCCTCCCCTTTGTTTTTTTTAACACTGGGTTGTCTGTCTTCTGTGTATAATACACCACCACGGTCTGGGAAAACAAAGAACCTTGTTTTACTCTTTCAATTTCAGTTCTCCAACCTCATTCAAATACTGGAGTGGCATAGGATGGCTACACTCTATCGCCCCATCTGTAGGGGCGTTCCGTAACGACTACAGGATATCCACAGTACAAAAAGAAAGAAAAAAAGATATGAAGAGCAGAAATTAATGCTTTATTTCAGTAGAAGATTGACAAAAGACAAGCACATTGCATATTCTGATTATTCATTTAATCCCAAACACAGCGTGCACATGTTAGGAACACATTTCTTGGATTAAATGACAGATTCTCTTGTGAAGCACATCACATTAGAGACACTTTGACATTGCATACAACCACACCCACTTCCTCCACATAACAGCTCCTCCACACAATCAAGAGACGTTATTTAACAGAAACATAACAACTGGCATCACTTATAATCTCAAAAGTTCATTTTTATGCATCCATCGATTTATCAATCTTTGTTGAACTACTTCATTTTCCATGCAAAGAAATACATATCATTTACATTAGGGATTTGGCTGACACTTTTATCTAAGGTGACTTGCAATTTATA
The DNA here is from genome assembly GCF_902713425.1 of Acipenser ruthenus. Lineage (NCBI taxonomy): Eukaryota > Metazoa > Chordata > Actinopteri > Acipenseriformes > Acipenseridae > Acipenser > Acipenser ruthenus. The sequence continues at coordinate 59,249 of NC_081233.1, forward strand.
AAACAAATTATGATAATGGCATATTATATATGAATAGGTAACTGTAGAGAGGTCATATAGTACAATAATGCATAACAAGTTATCTAGTGAACAACTTACATCACAGACCAATTGAAATAAGATAAAACAGTGAAATACAATCTAAGACAATGCGGTGAATTAATTTCACAATACGGTACAGTAAATAGGGAGCAGGATTTATTTACTTGCCAGGTTCGCAAGTTGATTTAATTCATTTATTCACTATTAAATAAAATATGAGTTAAAAGGTGTTAATCAAAAATGAACCCCACCCCCCTCACAGAATCCATAAGTGATCAATTATTTGGAGCCCTGTTACTGTACATGTGCTCATATATTGAGAATTATACATTTTCTCAATATAAAGAAAATGGAACTCTGTATGTTTTCCAATGTATTCAAGATATTGGCAGTATGTTCAGACTATGTGACTTTAACACTTGTTTGAATTTCCTGTTGTGTGTTTAGTTCTTTTCACAGCTTGTTGGGTGTATTCGGAAGTGAGATGGTATTACTGATTAGCTAAAAGCAGAAGCGGGTGAGCCATGTAGCTATGCTGCAATTATACCCTCTTCATAGTGCACAGGGAGATTATTCTCACAGGCAATGACAATTTTTCTGGTGCTTGAGTTTCCCTTGTAATTACAAGGGGGACGATGAGATGCCCCTTTCACCTTACATGTGACCACACGAAATGGATTCAAGCTTATGCGCATGAGTTTGCCTTGACTGGTTGTATAGGGTTTTCCTGCTTCTTTACAGACTGCAATGATATCATTTTTTTGGGCAATAATAAAACTGTTTGTCTCTTTGCAGGGATTGACCAAAGAACGTTTTCTCATCTCTGAATCACACATCTGGACACTCATATCTCCATTATGGTAATGTTGCCTTAAGAACTTCTGATATGGTGTCTCGTTGGCCAGCACTAATGTTGCATACATGACAGTGAGGAGCAGGAGCAGGAGCAGAGCAGGGGACTTGTAAGCCATGTTGTTTCCCTATAAACACAATGGGGAAGGAAGTTGAACACTTTTTTTTCTGAAATTGATAATCAGTTCTTTACTTGCAGGTAATTGTCTCAGGCTACAGTTCCTTGTTTAAACAGCAGATAACAGATTGAGAGAGAAATTCATTAAAAGGTATTAATCAGTGGCTAATCTGGGTATGCCACTTCAGTAATTGAAGTTTTATATATCTATATACATATACAAAAAACTACGTTTTAAGAGTGATAGTAAGATTTGACAAAGCTGAAAAAGAAGGAAATTGTCAAGTAAGACCAGGCTTTCCAGAACACACTGTAGGTGGGTTCACTTCAAACAACATAGGTAGTCACCACCACTGGGGTTGCTGAGGATTCAAAAGTTCTTTGAAACAGGCTAATATCCTTGAAGAGACACTGTCCTTCGTGATTAAAACCATAACAACTGTAGTAATGACCTTGTTACTATGTCACACATACATCACATTTATTTTCCAGCATATCAAACACGAGTGTGGCTTTTGTCAACAAAATAAATAAATATCTCAAAGGGTTGAAAACAAAGGTTACTGTTTGAAATATCTGTATACTTGAAAAAGAAAAGTACGGAAGAAATACATTCTTCAGATGTGTTCATATTCTAATTGTTCTGAATAGGCTTTTACAATTCACATATACATCTATGACAACATGAAAAAAGCTGTGGTTTTAGTCACAAAAAAACACAGTGACTTTTCTTAACTTCTAAAGCAGTGGTTCACAAACCTAGTCCTGGGGACCCCCTTTGTGTCTGTTTTTTTCCAACTGAGCTATCAGTTACTTAAATGAACACTCAATTGAAATAATTTGGTTAATCAGATTTTTAAACTATTCTTCAGTTGGAGATTTCAAGTTCCTTATACAATTTCATACACAACTTGAAATCTCCAACTTTTTCAAATCATTCAACAGCTTTGATCAGGCAAATGATCAGTTTAATTGAGTGTTCAATAAAGACACACAGGGATGTCACCAGGACTAGGATTGAGAACCACTGTTCTACGGCATATTACTATACATTTGTTTCAGAGAACTTTTGAACATGGGTGAAGTAAGAGTGCAGTGGCAGTCTTACCTGACAATTTCTCGTCTTTTTCGGCTTTGTCAAATCTTACTATCACTCTTAAAACATATTTTTTTGTATTTAATGTCCATTGTTTTTTCACTGGAATGCTGATTTTAAAAATATTTGTATTTGCAATGATAACTTATGATTGTAGACCCCTCTGTGTATCTTATAAAAAGTTTTACATTTGCTATTCTACCAGCCTACCAAATTTGGTGTTTAAACTCACAGCCGTTTTTTTAGTTATTTGAGCGCAAATAATTGTCTGAATAATTTGTAAACTATTTTTTTCGTATTCTGTAACTTTAAAACTACCAAACGGATTTTCACGATCTATACCAAAACCAAAAGTGCCAAATGCCGTCTGAAAACCTACCCCTGAAAATCAAGTTTAAACAAGAAACTGTCAGGCAACCTTACTATACAGAAAAATAACCATTTCACGATTTGAACATGGCCAAATTTGAATAGACTGAAAGGAAATGTATTTTTGTGTAGGTTAAGTAAATAATTTTGCTCAAATTGCAAAATACCAATCAAGAAAAGAGCAAAGCAGAAGAAAAAACATCTGCATTGGTCTTAATCAATCAATTTAAAGAAATTGTGAAATGGAAAATGATCGGCCTTTGTGTAAACAAATTGTAAAATTAAAAAATATAAAACATGCAAACAACGAAACAGAAAAGCAACTTTTCCCTGACATGAATGGAATAAGGCAAAGAAAAATGAAGAAAGGTATTAAACTTAATGAAAATGTCTTACCTGTGGTCCAGAGGACAGATGAGTAGAGAAGAGTTTGAACTGTGTCTCTTTATAGAACTGTCTTATCAGGGAACTACCAATGAACACGTTTATGTTACAATTGGAGAGGAGGGAGGGACAAAACAATCAGAAGATAAGGGGAAATGAATGACACATCATAGACCATGACACACACACACACACACACGCACACACACACACACACACCACATGCTAAAATATCTCTCCTTATTACTAAACACATGTTTAAAATACAATTTTGAAAGACCATCTATTTTTACATTTTATGATGTGGCAACACACACACTCACTCACACACTTAGAGGGCAATTTTGAGAGACCAGCATGTCTTTGGAAGGTGGGAGGAAACTAGAGTGCTCGGTGAAAACCCACACGAACACGGGGAAAACATGCAAACTCCACACAGACAGACCCCTAAACCGGGAATCGAATCCGGGACCCTGGAGATGTGAGGCAGCAGCACTAACCACCGCGCCACCGTGCTGCCCATTTTGAGTTTTCAAAGTTGAAATTTCAACATTCAAATAAAATTTAAAAAAAATGACATTTTAAATTGATAAATAAAAATTCTGCATAGCTCTTCCATAAGCGGACAATATACTGAACTATAAAAAAAATGGAGAACTGCAAATTTTGCAGTCAAATGGCTGTACATTTCTGTAAAATCACGGTCAGAACAAAAAGAACTGAGCTAGAGCTTTAGCGCTCGTTGGATTAATATGTTAGTCCAGTTTCTACTAACACGAGATAGAAAACTGCTGGAATTTCAGGTGCTTTTTAAGCAATGCAGTGTTACCCTTAACTAGTTTACAGAAACTTTTAGAACTCAAAAGTTGTCAACGAAAATACTTTCTTTACTGCAGCATAAAATAATAAAATTTGATTTTGTGTTGTTGTCTTTTCCCATAAACATCAATCATTTTCACTTGGGGAGAAAAGCTGGAGAATTCTGTATCACTTAAATTTGGTTCCCTTCTGTCAGGTGACAGCTACCCACTTAACTAAATCTCAGTAATCAGACTTATCCCCAAACTATACAATACTCTCAGCTTATTAACCCCTTAATTAAGAATAATATATCTTAACACGCCTAACTAACATTTCAGTTGTTGAACACATTCTCAATCAGCACAAGAATTAATAACAGTATGCACAGTTCTGCTCTTGGTACAATTCACACAGTATCTACTATTTCAGTATTTTAACTCTTATTTTGCAAGGACGTCCATACAAAAATGCTCAGTTCAATTCAATAGCACAGTTCTGTTGCAAGAAAATTAAATTAAAAAAAGTATGCTCTTCAATAAAGTCATGTTTAAAACAAAACCAAAAACAGTTCAAGGCAGTATAGTACATTCACAGTCCCTTCTTTGCTTGCACAGAAGAATATCTCTACAGACCCTATTAGCTGGATTTACTAATAAGAACAAAACTCAGTTTTTTATTTCACTTGAATCTTTTTTAACAAATGGTATAACTTACTAAACAGTCCACTTTTAACACGGCAATCTTTCCTTTTCAGTTCAAAAAATATTTACAAAAAAAAAGAATTTGCAATGTTTCATTTCAGATCTCAGAAATCTGTTTAAAGTAGTCACTGCTGCTTCACTGCATTCAAGTTCAGTACTGTATCAAGATAATTGTGTACAAATGCATATTGGCATATTCGAACCTCTGTAGAGATTTGATACCTACTCCCTTATTACTAGGGCCAGTGATTTCCAGCAATGAAAATAGAGACATTTCGGATTCCAAAGCTTCAATTTAGGAAATACATTTTATTAATACTGTTATGGTGCAATAACTGACTCCTCCAACTTTAGTAAGATGAACTTAAGAACATAAGAAGAACATAAGAAAGTTTACAAACGAGAGGAGGCCATTCAGCCCATCTTGCTCGTTTGGTTGTTAGTAGCTTATTGATCCCAGAATCTCATCAAGCAGCTTCTTGAAGGATCCCAGGGTGTCAGCTTCAACAACATTACTGGGGAGTATGTTCCAGACCCTCACAATTCTCTGTGCAAAAAAGTGTCTCCTATTTTCTGTTCTGAATGCCCCTTTATCTAATCTCCATTTGTGACCCCTGGTCCTTGTTTCTTTTTTCAGGTCCAAGAAGTCCCCTGGGTCGACATTCTCTATACCTTTTAGGATTTTGAATGTTTGAATCAGATCACTGCGTAGTCTTCTTTTTTCAAGACTGAATAGATTCAATTCTTTTAGCCTGTGTATACGACATGCCTTTTAAACCCGGGATAATTCTGGTTGCTCTTCTTTGCACTCTTTCTAGAGCAGCAATATCCTTTTTGTAACGAGGTGATCAGAACTGAACACAATATTCTAGGTGAGGTCTTACTAATGCATTGTAAAGTTTTAACATTACTTCCCTTGATTTTGAGGTCATTAGGGAGCTTTTGTTTGTGTGTGGGAGGAGAGGGACAGGAGTAGCAGGTTGTGCTCCTGCAGGTAGTGGTTTATTGTTTGGCTATAGTTGTTTTGTTTAAAACTTTTCATTTGCTTTGTGTTGTAGTGGAGTTTTCTTCTCCCTCAGGTTGTTATCAGCTCTAGATATATAATTCGATGCATGCAAAGGAAGAGTACAAGTTCTCTCTCAAAGTGTAAATGGATATACTGTAGATTCTATATGCTGTGATACAGAGGCAACATATGTCACATTTATCTTTAATATTTCATATATTCTTGGTATAGCTGTGCATGGGTTTAACATGTTTTATTTTTGGACGCGCTCAGACGTACTCATTTACTGGCAGTCTCAACTTTTCAGCCTGTGGTCAACTTGTGTTATCCACAGGCGTTGCATGTCTGCGAGAGCATTGCTGTTGTTTTGGAGGGTAGCTATTAGGCAGGGTGGGGAGGGCCGAGGTGGGCTAGGCAGAATATTGGGGGAGCTGTTCTATACATCTTTTGGGCACACATACTTGTTTTTTTAACGTGTGTAACTGTGTTGTCCTATAATATGAGGTCATTTATAATTGCAATTTGAGGAAGTATTCTAAGAAGTAAGGGATCTATAGTTAGAACCTTTTTAGGTGCTTCTAACAACATTTTACATTACATTAATGTGCTTTTTCTTTTTAATAAGGGGAAGAAGGAGGTCCTAGTAAGGTAGATGCCTTGCTCTTCGTGGTATGTATTCTTTAATACAGTGGTTCCTGCTTTTTCCCTTTTTGTTTTCCATTACTTAATGCATTGTACTAAATTTTTTCCACAGACACAGCTATAGAAATGATGTCTCAATTTCTTAAAGATTCAACAAATCTAAATCCGATTAAGATACATGGAATATTTTTTAAAATGATGTTGTATATCGTCACAGTTGTGTGTGTGTGTATATGTATGTAGTATGCATCTGTCACAGATGTTTATTGCTCATATTATTGGTTTGTTTCAGTGGGAAGATGTGGAGAGACAGCTGGGAAACCCAGGAATCCCTACACCCAAACTAAGCAGAATTATAAATTCCCCTGCCCATACTTTCTTGTTTGTGGTTGTTTGCCTCTCCAATCTGGCTTCCGCTCTGCTCACTTCACTGAAACCGCCCTCCTGTCTGTCACTAACTCACTAAACTCTGTGCGAGCTGCCTCTCTCCTCTGTTCTAATTCTCCTCGACCTCTCTGCTGCTTTTGACACTGTCGATCCCTCTATTCTACTATTCACTCTCTCACTGACCTGGGAATCTCTGGCACTGCTCTGGCCTGGTTCTCCTCCTACCTCTCCAACCGCACTTACCAGGTAACCTGGCATGGAGCAACCTCCACACCTTGCCCTCTCTCAACAGGAGTCCCCCAAGGGTCAGTCTTGGGTCCTCTCCTGTTCTCTCTCTACACCCGCTCCCTGGGACCCCTCATCGCATCCTATGGTTTCTCATAACATTTCTATGCTGATGATGCTCATATTTTCCTTTCCTTCCCCACCTCTGACTCCACCATCCCCTCCCGTATCTCTACCTGTTTGTCTATCTCCTCCTGGATGCACTCGCATCACCTCAAACTCAAATCTGACCTCCTTTTCATTCCCTCCTCCTCCTCCCACTCCTCTGATCTCTCTATCTCCGTTCCTCTGGAATCTACCACTCTCTCTCCCTCCTCCTCAGCTAAGAACCTTGGAGTCACCCTGGACCCCTGCCTCTCTTATTCCCAGCACATCTTCACTCTGGCACGTACTTGCCGATTTCTTCCTGAGCAACATATGAAGAATCCGACCCTTCCTCACCAACTACACCACCCAGCTCCTGGTCCAGGCCCTGGTACTCTCCCGTCTAGACTACTGCAACTCCCTCCTGGCTGGCCTTCCTGCGTCCGCCACCCGTCCGCTCCAGCTCATCCAGAACTCTGCTGCCCGCCTGGTGTTCTCTCTGCCTCGCTTCTCCCACGCAACTCCACTACTCTGCTCGCTCCACTGGCTCCTGATCACCGCTCGCATCCAGTTCAAGACTCTTGTACTCGCCTACAGATGCCTTGACCAGACTGCACCCAGCTACCTCCAGACCCTCATCTCTCCCTACACCCCCACTCGACCTCTCCGCTCTGCCTGCACTAGAAGACTGGCTCTACCGCCTTTACGCTCCCCTGCATCCAGAGCCCTCTCCTTCTCCACCCTCACCCCGCAGTGGTGGAATGACCTTCCTACAGATGTCAGGACTGCCCAGTCCCTGACCACCTTTCGGCGCCTCCTCAAGACTCACCTCTTCAGACAGCACCTGTAGAACTCCTCTTTTCCCTGTGGACACTTTATCACTCTTCCTTAAATGCGCTTTACTTGCTCTTATCTGCCCCCTATTTTACTGCATTTATTCCTGTAGTACTGTAATCTGTCAAGTGTTATTTAATCTGTAGTATTTTGTATTTAATTATATCCTGATGTAACTATCACTGACACTGTTATCTGCTCTGTTATTGAATCGTATTTTGTCATACTTGTACTTGCCAGAACCAAAGTCATTGTATTTATCTTGCTCTTAATTGTATTATTACTTGTACTGTGATTCTTGAAATATATTTTTGTTTACGACTGTAAGTCGCCCTGGATAAGGGCGTCTGCTAAGAAATAAATAATAATAATAATAATTATTATTATTATTATTATTAAAAACCCATCACGATTTTCCAATACTTACTTTTAAATACAGGCACCAACACCCACCCTCACCCATCCTCCACCGCTTTATGTAAAGTTCCATAGAACAAAAAACTGGCATACTAAATTGTATCATGCATCGTCTACGTTATGAGCACATGTGAGCGAGTATTCATTTTTACACAATAACAAACGAACACGAAAATAAAAATCGAAAAAAAAATCGAACTTCCCTTAATTCAGGTCTATCTGCCATCTGTACATGAGCGATGCACCAGGAGAATTGTGGGTCCATGGTTTCCATGGCAACCCTTGTAAACGAATACGGTCATCATGTTCATGATCCGCAAGCAGAATACCATGTGCATGATCATGATCCGCAAGCAGAATACCATGTGCATGATCATGATCCGCAAGCAGAATATCATGTGCATGATCATGATCCGCAAGCAGAATACCATGTGCGTGATCATGATCCGCAAGCAGAATACCATGTGCATGATCATGATCCGCAAGCAGAATACCATGTGCATGATCATGATCCGCAAGCAGAATACCATGTGCATGATCATGATCCGCAAGCAGAATACCATGTGCATGATCATGATCCGCAAGCAGAATACCATGTGCGTGATCATGATCCGCAAGCAGAATACCATGTGCATGATCATGATCCGCAAGCAGAATACCATGTGCGTGATCATGATCCGCAAGCAGAATACCATGTGCATGATCATGATCCGCAAGCAGAATACCATGTGCGTGATCATGATCCACAAGCAGAATACCATGTGCGTGATCATGATCCGCAAGCAGAATACCATGTGCGTGATCATGATCCGCAAGCAGAATACCATGTGCATGATCATGATCCGCAAGCAGAATACCATGTGCGTGATCATGATCCGCAAGCAGAATACCATGTGCATGATCATGATCCGCAAGCAGAATACCATGTGCGTGATCATGATCCGCAAGCAGAATACCATGTGCGTGATCATGATCCGCAAGCAGAATACCATGTGCATGATCATGATCCGCAAGCAGAATACCATGTGCGTGATCATGATCCGCAAGCAGAATACCATGTGCATGATCATGATCCGCAAGCAGAATACCATGTGCGTGATCATGATCCGCAAGCAGAATACCATGGCGGAAGTGCATCTTAATTTTGGCACTGATCACCCTCCATAAAAAAGTGTGAATGCCGTTACACGCCTTCAGGAGAAGATACAGCTCCAGAAGTAGACATTGATGTGGACGGCCGACAATGGGTCTCTCGATCCAGAGGATTTCCCTATTGATACTCCTGTTACTTTGTGCCTTCCCCAGTACACTGATGAGGAGGAAGAGGGGGAAAGTAGGGAGAAAGAGAAAAAACAGTGTGTTGTGGTGGTAATGTTTCTCAATATACCACCAAAGAGGGACTGTAAGGTTAACATTTTCCATGAATTCGAGATTTATAAACTTGTTTTTGTACTAACATAGTTTTACATTTCTCAAGATGCTTTGTGTAACTTTGTAACTTCTGCAATGGTTTTTGTTCTGCTTCCTGTATCAATGCTACTTATAACTAAAAACTGTTAACTATTGCCTAACACCCAGCAATGATATGAAACAAGCTTCACAGAAGCAACTACCATATATGGATGGAAACAAACCTAATCACCCCAGAGGAAAAAGGAGAGTCAGGGGAGGGGGTGAAGGATGTGTGTGTGTGTGTGTGTGTGTGTGTGTGTGTGTGTGTGACGAGGAGATTGTTGTTTACTTGCTACTATAAAAACTCTGTGCATCTCTGCTGCTGCGACAGAGAGATCTTGGAAATTCTCTCCAGCTCTGTGAAACTTTGCTATTTGCAATAATAATAAAAGAAACGCTCGGTTTAGAACCTGGAATCGAGAGTTGTGCTGTGTTCATTCCTAGATTAATTTCCTTCCACGTCTACAGAGAACAATATCTAATATTTATTTTAAAAGGCAAGCATATTATATACATATATATATATATATATATATATATATATATATATATATATATATATATATATATATATATATATATATATATAATAAAAACAAGAGCAATAATTTAAGAATAATTCACTGGCTGCCTACGAGGGCTTGAGAGGAGGAGAAACTGGGAGTGAGAGAATGAGAGTGAGACATCTGATTGCTTACAAGAATTGAAAAGGGGCGAGATTTGAGAGTTTAAGAATGAGGCGAGATTGAGAGGGATGGCGATTGAGGGCTGGAGTTTGGGGATGGTGCTTAGTAACATTGAGGTTAGATAATGACAGCAGGATGCGATAGGGGAACGGAGAGTTTTCCCTTCTCGTCGGGTCAGGCAGCATCCTCTGGCTGCTGGGCGACGTAGAGAGGGAGACACGAGAAGAGCAAAGGATTAGATATAAACACTTTCCGCCGGGTCAGGCAGCATCCTCTGACTGCTGGGCGACGTAAAAGTGGGAGAGAAAGAGCAAAGTTTAGACACATAACATACAACAAATCTGACTCTCGCTCCCGACGGGTCAGGCAGCATCCTCTGGCTGCTGGGCGTTTAGTAGAGCGAGAGACAGGAAGGGGACGAACAGGACAAAAGGACAGATCCTTCGCAACTCAGTGCAGCATCCTCAGGCAGCTAAGCTGGCAGCTGGGCGGCGTGGAGAGCTTAGGAAAAGTGTCTCGGGTCCGTTTAGGAGAGACGAAAACAGAGAAACCCCCCCCCCCTCGGTCGGGGCCCGCTCGGCAGGTGGAGGCTCGGCCTACTGCATGAGGAGGCTGAAATGGTCCTGGACCTGAAACGGAAGAGAGGAGATGGGACAGCAAGGTTGAGGCCTGAAGGCTTAGCGCATAAGCAGCAGAAGAATAGGATGTGGCCGGGGGTCCCCTCAGGCCGGCGAGGAACAGCCGGGCGGCAGTGTTGAGACGAGAGGCCGACCCGGACAGTCGGGGGAGTGAAACTCACTTCCCCCCCCGAGGGAGCCCTGTGCGGACAGTGCGATATAGAAAGGAGCAGAGGAGGGGAGGAGGAGGAACAAAAAACAAACACAGACAAGTGAGTGAAAATAGTGCTGGGTTAAAATAGAATGAGAGAGAGATAGACAGGAGGGGCAGCCAATAACATACGAGGAGCAGCGCTGGCCAAGCCCTAATAATTGACGTGGCGAGTGCTGCATTGAGATTGGCTGGAAAGGCTAAATGAGGCTGAACTGGGATCAGCTTCCGCCCGGAAGAGAACTGCGGACGCTTACGGGGCAGAACGCTACAGAGGGAAGGTAAGACTAGCTAAAGAAAAGAACTTAGGAAGAGAAAGAAGCAGCGCAAAGCGGGAGAGAGCCCTCTACGGCATCCCCCGAATTACGCCTAAAGGCTAACATATAAATTATGGGTCGACCGATATGGTTTTTTTCCAGACCGACACTGATATTTAAAAAACAGACAGCCGATAGCCGATATTATAGGCCGAACATTAATAATTTTAGTTGCTCCTAAACTAGAAAAACAAAAATACGAATACACAGATACAAGAACTATATAGCACAGAGTAAAATATAATGGGAGCCAGGGGGGTGATTATTAAATGTTTTCAAAGCTTTGTTTTGTTATGAAACATTTTAATAACTTTAATGTACTCCTAAGGGGAGAATTTTTTTTAATGCAAATACAAACATGACAATGACAAGAGTTAACAAGTAATACAGAGGTATAAGTTATAGGACCAATTATAATCACCTACACACAGGCGTGGCGTACATTGAGGCAGCTGAGGCGGCCGCCTCGGTAAAAATCAGCTAGGTACAATAAACAAAAAAAAAACAAAAAAGTACAAAACTACTGTATATCTAAAGATTCTTTTTTTAATAATGTAAATACTTACATTTTTAAGACTGGCATATAAAATCGACATGTTTTCATATTATTATTATTATTTTATTTGGCATTTCTTCGTAACATTATTGTGATCTTATAAATTTGACAGCCGGGGTATTGAAACTGCGCGAAACAGCCATGTTCTTCTCGTTCTCATTGGTCACTTTCCCTAGTTACGCTGCGTGTAGCTCCAGAATTGGATCCAACATCTGTTTATGATCCGACTCCAGTGAATTCGGATCCAATCCCATTTTTTGTTCTCGTTAGTGCAGCCAGCCCCTGGATAAGTGGATAGTTCAGTACTGTACATACTCAAAGATGAAACGAAGAAACCAATCCGTAACGCATTTCTTTCAGAAGAAGCCAACTCTGGGTACGAATGTTTAGTGGTTGTATTTCTTATATTAATGTTGTTTTTCTGCTGACAGTCCTGTGCAATGTGATGTTTAGCTGCGATATGTTTTCACAAATCTGTTTTTTTCTTACGCAATGGCAACGCCTTCCCCCTCCCCCGATATAACGATTCATAGCTGTAGTGCTTTTCATGTATTGTAGTTGATGCCATGGGCTAGAAGAATCTGAGGTAATTCTATTTATAAATTCACTGTTTGGCAACATCAGTTTTAAAAAAAATGTTATTTTCCTAATGTTTTCGTTAGAAATCCAAGAAAGTACTGTTTTCATAGCGGTGATTTTTTTTAAAGCTTGTTCAGTAGTAACAACGCACTGGATACTGAAGTAAACTGCAGCTACTTTCCATCATGAATGTGACAGCCTGCCTCATTCAACCTTGACCTTTGTACACCAGAAGCAGTTTAAAGTATATTTACATCAATTTAAAGCAACATTGTCTGTGTTGATGATTATATATGATAAGTGTATTGGTTTGGTTATCAAACAAACAAACAAAAAAAGCCTTGCACATTTTTTGACCCGCCACAAGTGGTAAAATAAAAAATTCTACTACAGCATAGACAATCTGTGTTTTCTGCAGCAAATGGATTCCAAGGTTCCTGTTCATGACAAGAAAGTGTTTAACTGAGTGCATCCTTTCGATTGGTCTCGCAGCACTATGGGTAAAAATAGACTGAATGGCCTTGCCCTGCTATATGTCCACAGAGATGTCCCAGTTGGAAGTGTTATAGCGTTCAAATAGATAAGGCCATAGGAGAATTGGCAAACTCTATTTAAAGTAAAGCCTTCTAAATCAGTGCTTTTAATCGTGACGTCTCAGCAGTCCGATCAGTCTTAGCACTAGTATCAGCAATCTTACCAGTCCCAACACCAGTCTTACCAGTTCCAGAGACAAGCCTGGTCATTCTGGAAAACTTAGACCCCCCTGCATCCAACAAGTCCCCCTTTGTCCCTAGGGTTCAGTTTCCAGACCCACCCTTACTTGCACTGATTTTCAATCATAAATTGTTTGAAAAAACACACTTATTTGGCCCTACTTTTTTACCTAGTTTGAGGGCCTGTAGAATGGCCTAGAAATGGCCCAGAGAGACAAGCCTGGTCATTCCAGAAACCTTAGGCCCCCCTACCTGCAACAAGCCCCCCCTTTTCCCCCCACCCCTTAGGGTTCAGTTTCCAGAACCCCCTCACATGTACACAATTTCATGATTGATAGTGATGGATCCCTCTTTCCATTGCACAGTGAAGCACAGACGTTTTAAGTGTTAACCTGATTCATTGCAACACCATTGATGCAGTTGTAAAGCTTTTAACCAATTCTCAACATTTCCTTGAAGTTGTAATGAAGCTAACATTAGATGTATTTCTAAAGTATATGAACCCTAGTGCCACAGGTGTGAATGGCAGCTTGTTTTATGAAGTATGAAGTTAATGTCTTAGTCCAAAACAAAATATATGGTGTTAATTAAATTTTGGATTAGTAGATGTTATGAAGCTAAGATAAGATTTATTTTTTAATTATCACAGAACTAAAATATATAACCATGGCTGCTAATATTTGGGGAGTGCATTAAAAATAAACAAATCCCCTGTTCCAGATGAGATCCTCCCAATAGTACTCAAAGAAGTTATTTACAAACCGCTAACCAAGATCATGCAACAGTCTCCTGACACAGGGGTTGTACCGACAGACTGGAAAATTGCAAACGTAATACCGATCCACAAAAAGGGAGACAAAACCGAACCAGGTAACTACAGACCAATAAGCCTGACTTCTATTATATGTAATTATATCCTGATGTAACTATCACTGACACTGTTATCTGCTCCGTTATTGAATCGTATTTTGTCATACTTGTACTTGCCAGAACCAAAGTCATTGTATTTATCTTGCTCTTAATTGTATTATTACTTGAACTGTGATTCTTGAAATATATTTTTGTTTACGACTGTAAGTCGCCCTGGATAAGGGCGTCTGCTAAGAAATAAATAATAATAATAATAATAATTATTATTATTATTATTAAAAACCCATCACGATTTTCCAATACTTACTTTTAAATACAGGCACCAACACCCACCCTCACCCATCCTCCACCGTTTTATGTAAAGTTCCATAGAACAAAAAAACTGGCATACTAAATTGTATCATGCATCGTCTACGTTATGAGCACATGTGAGCGAGTATTCATTTTTACACAATAACAAACGAACACGAAAATAAAAATCGAAAAAAAAATCGAACTTCCCTTAACCCTTTGCAGTCCTATCTCAGACCTGGTCCGACATTGCAATTATTCCTATTCGGTCCAATGTCGGACCCTATCCTGCATAGCTTTTTTGAGATGTTATAGTAATAAAATAATGACTTGGATCGCATTATTGAGGCATTTGGTGATAAAACGAGTTATCAGGAGATGATCGGTATGTACGACTATTATTATTATTTATTTTCTAGTATATGTGAAAGCTATAGTGAACGAACTGGTGGGGCAGGGCTGGAGATGCCTAGCGAGTGCTTTGTTGATATGCAGGGCCTTTTAAACCCATTTGACTGTGGAAAAAAATACTTTTAAACAGCACGTCTAAAATTAACTGCGCATGTGAAAATAAATTGGACCTGACACGCCTGACACGCACTTAATAAATTGACTGCAAAGGGTTAATTCAGGTCTATCTGCCATCTGTACATGAGCGATGCACCAGGAGAATTGTGGGTCCATGGTTTCCATGGCAACCCTTGTAAACGAATACGGTCATCATGTTCATGATCCGCAAGCAGAATACCATGTGCATGATCATGATCCGCAAGCAGAATACCATGTGCATGATCATGATCCGCAAGCAGAATACCATGTGCATGATCATGATCCGCAAGCAGAATACCATGTGCATGATCATGATCCGCAAGCAGAATACCATGCATGATCGTGATCTGCAAGCAGAATACCATGTGCATGATCATGATCCGCAAGCAGAATACCATGTGCATGATCATGATCCGCAAGCAGAATACCATGTGCATGATCATGATCCGCAAGCAGAATACCATGGCGGAAGTGCATCTTAATTTTGGCACTGATCACCCTCCATAAAAAAGTGTGAATGCCGTTACACGCCTTCAGGAGAAGATACAGCTCCAGAAGTAGACATTGATGTGGACGGCCGACAATGGGTCTCTTGATCCAGAGGATTTCCCTATTGATACTCCTGTTACTTTGTGCCTTCCCCAGTACACTGATGAGGAGGAAGAGGGGGAAAGTAGGGAGAAAGAGAAAAAACAGTGTGTTGTGGTGGTAATGTTTCTCAATATACCACCAAAGAGGGACTGTAAGGTTAACATTTTCCATGAATTCGAGATTTATAAACTTGTTTTTGTACTAACATAGTTTTACATTTCTCAAGATGCTTTGTGTAACTTTGTAACTTCTGCAATGGTTTTTGTTCTGCTTCCTGTATCAATGCTACTTATAACTAAAAACTGTTAACTATTGCCTAACACCCAGCAATGATATGAAACAAGCTTCACAGAAGCAACTACCATATATGGATGGAAACAAACCTAATCACCCCAGAGGAAAAAGGAGAGTCAGGGGAGGGGGTGAAGGATGTGTGTGTGTGTGTGTGTGTGACGAGGAGATTGTTGTTTACTTGCTACTATAAAAACCCTGTGCAACTCTGCTGCTGCGACAGAGAGATCTTGGAAATTCTCTCCAGCTCTGTGAAACTTTCCTATTTGCAATAATAATAAAAGAAACGCTCGGTTTAGAACCTGGAATCGAGAGTTGTGCTGTGTTCATTCCTAGATTAATTTCCTTCCACGTCTACAGAGAACAATATCTAATATTTATTTTAAAAGGCAAGCATATATATATATATATATATATATATATATATATATATATATATTGTAACAGACTGCACTCACTCGGGTTCGTTGCCCCTTTAAGAATACAACCCAGCACACAGAAATGGCGTTTTCAAGCGCTGACGCGCTATATTTTAATAGTCACAAAAACCAAAATAAACAAAACAAACACTTAGCTCTTTACGAGCACTAACTAGACAGGCAGGTCCCTGACTCACTCGCAGGACAGCTAAACCGTTTACCTGCCAAACACCTTAAACAAAAACCACACAGGTTTAATGCAGCATACTTTTTACCTCACGACTGCCAGGAAGCAGAGCTCTCCTTTCTGCCTCCTTCTCCTTAGCAGCCTAGAACAGACTGGCTGCTCTCTTTAAATACCCTGCACCTGATTTACAATGATCACCAGGTGCAGGGGATAATTAAATAATAAAACAATTAACAAATATAATTAAACAATAATACAAAACAATTACATCAAACCAAAGTGCATTGGCACATGTTTTATGCAGGGAGGATAATAACCCCCTCCCTGCTGTGTTACTATATATATATATATATATATATATATATATATATATATATTAGCTCAAAGAGCCAGCTGCCCAACGTTTCGATATGTTGTACATATCTTTCTCAAGGGAGCCTGTGTTTGAATCAAAACATTGGAGGTATTTATAGGTTTTTGACGGCATGACAACTACTTGTTATTGTTTACATTCAAATCCATGATTTATTCTTACATGATGTAATGGTGTTCTATATATTGTGACATCATTTTAACTTCTATCTTTGAATCTGTATTAATTCTAATTAACACCACTTTATATAAACTTATATTTTTATTATATCATGCAATGCTGGCTCTGAGGATCAGTCTTGATTTGGCCTCCCCAGCGCATCAGCATGCACAACTTTTGAATGAATTTTGTTTATTTATTTATTTAAATATTATATATTTATTGAAGTTAATTAGTTCATTCTTTTCTGTTGAGTCCCACTGGCATAATCGTGTTCAGTCTATTTATCCATTTACTTTCTTTTATTCTTCTATATGTCGCATTGTCTAATTTGAGCTGTTCTAATACTACAAACTTTACATCATTTATGTCATGTCCCTGACTGGTGAAGTGCTGTACTATTGGTTCATTCATTTTTTTTTATTTGTAATTAATGAAAGGTGGTTCTGAATTCTTTTATATAAAGTAGTTCCAGTCTCTCCAACATATTTGATTTCATCACATTTTTCACAGGCTATTCCATAAACGACATTGCTATTTTTACAGTAGGTATTAGTTTTTAGTGGATATGTGGTGTTCTTATGTTTAATTATATTTTTACGTTTGTCTGTGTATTTACACACTTTACATCTACTAGTGCACATGTTCGTAGAACCTATTTTGTCAATTATTCTTTTATGTTTACTGTGAACTAAAATATCACCTAAATTAGCTTCTCTTTTGAATGCTACAACTGGGGCCTTAAGAAATACTTTTTTTAATTTTTCTGAATTATGTAGAATCCGCAAGTGTCTCCAAACTATCTTAGAAATATTGGGCAAAAGTTTAGAGTAAGTCATTATTAATGGGACTCTTTTGACCTTTTTATCTCTATTTTTATAATCTAGTAGATCATCTCTTTTTAGTTTATCTTAACTCCGTCTCTATAATTCTTTCTTTGTATCCTCTTTTTTTAAGATTTGTTTTTAATACATTTCTTTGTTTTGCATAGTCACTTTCTTTTGAGCATATTCTTCGTATTCTTATTCCTAGACCCTTTGGGATTGTCCTTTTAGTGTGTATCGGATGTGCAGAGGACATGTGTAAATACTGGTGCATGTCAGTAGGTTTGCAGAAGAGGTCCGTCTCAATTAAACCTTCTTCAAGTTTTACTATGGGATCTAAAAATTCTATTTCTT
Organism: Acipenser ruthenus; assembly: GCF_902713425.1. NCBI lineage: Eukaryota > Metazoa > Chordata > Actinopteri > Acipenseriformes > Acipenseridae > Acipenser > Acipenser ruthenus. Next base: position 77,306 of record NC_081233.1, read on the forward strand.
TCCTTGTCCATCGAAAGTCCACTTTAATATTACTGTGTATTTCATTTGCCATTTTATGAAACTGGAAAAGAGATTCTTCTCCATGTGTCCAAACCCCAAAAATATCATCTACAAACCGAATGTATTCTAAAGGTTCTCTTTCTGATTTTCTAAGTATTGTTCTTCCCATTTCCCCATGTTTGTTCTCACAAAATGCATTCCTAATTTAGATCTTATTGCGGTACCATCATTTTGTTTGTAATTCTTATCAACAAATGTAAAATAACTCTTTTCTAAAACTACGTTGATCATGTTCAGCACCTCTGCTGTTGGTATTGATTTATCTAGTCTATTATCTAGTGCTTTTTGACAAGCTTCTAAAGTTTTTTGACGAGGGACACTTGGGTACAAGGATTTTACATCCATGCAAAATAAAATTCTCTGGAAGGTTGTGTTTTAGTGATTCAAGTCTTTTTAAAAATGGTGTTGTATCTTTAACAAAGCTTGGTAATTTCTCAACGTGTGAAATTCTCAAAGTTGTTTTTCTGCTATTTCAGCTATTATGTGTGTTGGATTATCAATCGTGCTGACTATCATTCGCATAGGGTGATTTTCTTTGTGCATTTTAGGATTTCCTCTTGCTAGGCCTGTTCTTGCATTAGGTGGCTGCATGTATTTTATATAGGTGAATAATAAATGTGTAAAGAAAATGCAAATAGTTTGTATTTATGAACTTACAGTATTTAAACACTCACTCACCTTCTTTCTCTGACATGTATTAATAATGAAGAGTTCTGATACGCTACGCTCTGTATGTTTTTGTTCGTGACGCCATTTTCTATGCATTATGGGAGCTTTACAGGAGGGGCTGGTCTCGAGGTTCCCTTGACGACAGATCCCAGAGTCAGAGCAGCTTCAGTGATTGCGTGACGTAAACTGCAGGGATGCGTTCAATAGCCAGAGCGCTCCAGAACGTTCCGTAACATTTTCTATTGAACGTCCTGTTACAAAAAAGCGCTCTGTAACGTCAGCTAACACTCTCAGGAGCTAACTCTGTGGGCGTGTCAAAATGGCGGTGGTGAACTAGCAGTGTGCAAAGTGTGGTCACATTTCACCCAAATATCTGTGTTAAGTACATTATTTCGTACGTTTCCACACGTACAAGAAGTATACAGTCTTATGTTTTGTAATGGCTACACACATTTATAAATAAGAACATAAGAAAGTTTACAAACGAGAGGAGGCCATTCAGCCCATCTTGCTCGTTTGGTTGTTAGTAGCTTATTAATCCCAGAATCTCATCAAGCAGCTTCTTGAAGGATCCCAGGGTGTCAGCTTCAACAGCATTACTGGGGAGTTGGTTCCAGACCCTCACAATTCTCTGTGTAAAAAAGTGACTCCTATTTTCTGTTCTGAATGCCCCTTTATCTAATCTCCATTAGTGACCCCTGGTCCTTGTTTCTTTTTTCAGGTCAAAGAAGTCCCCTGGGTCAACATTGTCTATACCTTTTAGGATTTTGAATGTTTGAATCAGATCACCGCGTAGTCTTCTTTGTTCAAGACTGAATAGATTCAATTCTTTTAGCCTGTCTGCATATGACATGCCTTTTAAACCCGGGATAATTCTTGTTGCTCTTCTTTGCACTCTTTCTAGAGCAGCAATGTCCTTTTTGTAACGAGGTGACCAGAACTGAACACAATATTCTAGGTGAGGTCTTACTAATGCATTGTAAAGTTTTAACATTACTTCCCTTGATTTAAATTCAACACTTCTCACAATATATCCGAGCATCTTGTTGGCCTTTTTTATAGCTTCCCCACATTGTCTAGATGAAGATATTTCTGAGTCAACATAAACTCCTAGGTCTTTTTCATAGTTCCTTTCTTCAATTTCAGTATCTCCCATATGATATTTATAATGCACATTTTTATTTCCTGCACGCAATACTTTACACTTTTCTCTATTAAATGTCATTTGCCATGTGTCTGCCCAGTTCTGAATGCTGTCTAGATCATTTTGAATGACCTTTGCTGCTGCAACAGTGTTTGCCACTTTCACGAGTTTGCTTACTATACCAGAATCTAAATCATTAATGTAGATTAGGAATAGCAGAGGACCTAATACTGATCCCTGTGGTACACCACTGGTTATCTCGCTCCATTTTGAGGTTTCTCCTCTAATCAGTACTTTCTGTTTTCTACCTGTTAACCACTCCCTAATCCATGTGCATGCATTTCCTTGAATCCCTACTGCGTTCAGTTTGAGAATTAATCTTTTATGTGGGACTTTGTCAAAAGCTTTCTGGAAATCTAAATAAACCATGTCGTATGCTTTGCAGTTATCCATTTTCAATGTTGCATCCTCAAAAAAGTCAAGCAAATGTTATTGTAAATAAATATAAACGTATGGTCAGGTACTGTAGTATTTTTTATGACGTTACTAAAGATAGGAATGTTAATCGTTATTATTCTCATAGTTTTGCTACCCCTGCACTTCCGCCTCGTGGAGCCACAAAAAAAGAGATCTGCTTATTGAACGCAGGAATCCAAAGTGGCTGAGATGCAGAGGTAACTTTTATGATACGTGACCATAAAGACGTGAAGTTTTATAGTATAATAATCGATCAAAACATGTACATATGATAACACAAACATGTACTTGACTGTAGACAAGACGTAGTTTTTTTAAATTGTAGGATTGATGAAAACACAGAGTTTGTTTTGGGTTCAGAGCCAGCTCCCAGCCTCTCAGCTGTTGTTTGTTTGTGTTTACAGAGACCAGCACCATCACTGAGAGATACACCCTGATTGAAGAACTGAAAACCTGGACTGAAGCTCAGAAGTACTGTAGAGAACACCACACCGACCTCGTCAGTATAAAGAACGCCAGTGAAAATGAAGAAATAGTGAAGAAAGCGCAGGGCAAGCCCTTCTGGATAGGCCTGTTCAATGAGCCCTGGAAGTGGTCACACCAGGGGGATAACTACACATTTCACAACTGGAACTACTGGGAACCAAACAATTGGGGAGGAGATGAGAACTGTGTGTTGATGAGTAAGACTGGTGGATGGAATGACTGTGGCTGCCACTTTCAGTTGCCCTTCTTCTGCTGTGAGGGTGAGGACCCTGTTCAGACTGTGTTCTCATTTAATTCAGTGTAAACCTGCAGGTTCAAAGAGGGAAGCATGATGAGATCTCTCACAATAGGTCCTCACAGAATCAATCACAGAGGGTCTAAATGGGGTTAAAAGGGTAAAAAAACAGTTATATTTCCTTAGGCTTTAAGGTATTGTGCTGTGCTGTGCTGTGCAATATCCTATAATAACAAGACATGTACCTTTACACATTCTAAAATAACATTAGCATTGATTGACAGTGAACTGAGTTTTTTTCACATCGATTTCTTTGTCTACCTGGTGTTTCCATGACCTTCGTCACTCATGCCAGAATGATACTCGTGTTACAGTACAAACCACAAGCATGTTGTTAGTATATTTATTATCACCATACACTCTACTAGTGTCCCACCTTCTTACTCTTACAAGCCCAGTATTCTGTGACTGTTGGTTCCATTTCCAGTGGAAATCTTTTCTGTGAAGAACACGTTTTCACTCATCTTTATTGTGCTGTCCCCTCTCCCCAGGCGGCTCCTCTGGTCAGTGTTTCTATGAAGGAGCTGGGAAGACATGGCAGGGAGCTCAGAGCTACTGCAGAAACCAAAGCAGAGACCTGCCCACCATTCAAGACCAGGCCAGGGCTAATGAGCTTATAGGTCTTATACCTTCAACTAGTGACTCGGATCACTGGATCGGTCTGTATCATGACAAAGAGAACTGGCAGTGGTCCAGTGGAGGTGATGTCATCTACTCCAACTGGGAACCATACCTCTTCTGTGCTTCAGTCAATTCAGAGGGAGAGTGGGAGGATTCACTCTGCAGTCAGGGAAACTATTTCATGTGCTACAGCGGTGAGTTGAGATTCAATTCCTTTGTTAATGAAACAGCTGACTGGACTGGGGGATGAAGCCAGGTCCCCTGGATACTGCACAGGGGCCGTAATCTTGAAACGTTCAAAAGAAGAAACATCTTTTAGTTAAGAAAAATGTTAAGAAGGTGTGTTATTCATAACAGTTTCTTAGATTTGTTTTTCCTTCATAAGAAACTTAAGAAAATGTGAATTCAAAGAAATGTTCTTATTGTTTTGTTTAGATTGTTTATATTCCAGACAGCAAAATCCTTGTCTTAAATATGTAGCCCTTATTAGATATGTAGAAGAAATATGTTTAGCAGTTAAATAACTATTTGTATTGGAATAAAAGGTGATAAAGAGGGTTGTAGCTTTGCTGTATTGTGTGTAGTGGGCTGAACCTCACATGACTGATTCATTTGTTATGCAAATGAGGTTTGACAGGTATTCTGCAATATATAAAAGCTGCATCTCCCTGTTGCAAGTTAGTTTCAGTCACCATGAGCAAAGGATCTGACAGACTCCTACACAGCTGATAGCACAGCAGGTGCTCGGTTGGCAGGTGCTTCCCTAACCAACACTAGACTACATAAATGCCATGTTTCATGAGGTACAGCCTCCACAGTGATGAGCCAGTCTTGTTGCTCGTGACAAATGTAACTTGTATTTCTCTTTAAACAATGTTGTTGTGTTCATGCACTGGCGGTAGAGTTTGTTTTTAAAGATTGAGGTTATCAGTTTCATCATCCCGCTTATCATACACGGGCAATCTTATGACACACGGGTTTCGCATCACCACCGTGTACAATAAGACTGTACAATAACAACGATTATAGGAAATTATTATTCACCATGAATAATAATAATAATACCACAGCCACTTGAACTAAGCAGTCATTGCACTCCCTCAGCCAATCCGGTTCCTAGTAGAGCGCTCATTATCATTCAGTCGACGCCCTCAGAGTTTAGAATGTTGAAACTGTCATTGGAACAGGCTCACTTCAAAACAGACAAATAGCAGCCAGTACAGGAAAGAAAATGAAAGCACGGGGGGGGGGGGGGGGGGGGTTATAATGATACTGTTTGCTTCATATTGATTGTGCACCAACTGTAAGGAAAATATGAATGATCAATTTGAAAAAGAACAATGATTATTCCTAAATCATTAAATAGACTCCCCCATCCCCCACTTTGCTATTAAATACTTTTCAGACATAAACTAAAGAGACTCCCATGCACTGCTAGAGATGCTGCTTTTCATGACCTTGATAGCTGAGCCGGGTGTGACTCGGGTTCAATCACTATACAACAGGAGAGCCAGCTCACCTCCACAGCTCCCAGCCTCTCAGCTGCTGTTTGTCTGTGTTTACAGAGACCAGCAACATAACTGAGAGATACACCCTGATTGAAGAACTGAAAACCTGGACTGAAGCTCAGCAGTACTGTAGAGAACACCACACCGACCTCGTCAGTATAAAGAACGCCAGTGAAAATGAAGACCTAGTGAAGAAAGCGCAGGGCACGTCCTTCTGGATAGGCCTGTTCAATGAGCCCTGGAAGTGGTCACACCAGGGGGATAGCTACACATTTCACAACTGGAACTATTGGGAACCAAACAATTGGGGAGGCAGTGAGAACTGTGTGGCGATGAGTAAGACTGGTGGATGGAATGATGCTCCCTGCAACAATCAGAAGTCCTTCTTCTGCTGTGAGGGTGAGGACCCTGTTCAGACTGTGTTCTCATTTAATTCAGTGTGTACCTTCAGGTTCAAAGAGGGAAGCATGATTAGATCTCTTCAGTAGGTCCTGGTGGTCTACCAGTTTCAATCACAGGCTCCCTGCTCAGCCTGATGGGATGGTGTGGCAATGTGCCCCGCCCCTGTGTGTATGCTTGTGTTTTATGTTGTATGTTGCGTGTAGTGTGTTAATGTTGGTGTATTGTAGTTGGTACACGAGATATAATGTGGGTAATGAGCACAAGTATTTAAAATGTATAATTGTATTTAGGCACAGGATTGCACATCACTTCACGTACATTTAAAGTATTTAATATGTGAGCACGAGGTTGCACATAATTAATTCACGTGCTGGGATTCAAGTGAATAATTAATTAGTAATTGAATCCCGGTACAACAGTATATATAGATGCACATTTCCTTCACTCGGGGTTGTGTGTTTGAGTGGAGAATGGGTGTGGAGAAGGAGTAACTAAAAGTGAAAGAAAGTAAATATAAGTTATTTGTACTCCCCGTGTTTGTTTGTCTGTTCATCCACCGTTTGTTTAAATGTTAGTCAGTTTTGTTTGTCTCTATTTTGGTCTCAAGTGCCGTGTCCTGCTTTTCTGTTTAAAACCTTTTGTTTGTTGATTAAAACACTGATCGCTGCTGTGATTCAGTTACACACAGTACATCTGTCTCTGTGATTCTTTCTGGTCTGAAGTCCTCTCTGCAGCTAGCCTGTCACAGATGGTCAATATCCTTCCAGGGGTAATGGGGTGATGTGGATTGCAGCTATCAGTACCCCTTGTTCTGCTGTGATTGAAGGCTCCCTGTTCAGTCTGTGCTCTTGTTCAGCTCAGTGTTTGTATCCCAGTCTGTGAGCAGGGACTCAGAGGCTCAGTCCATCTGATCCTACAGTATCTGTCTGACCTCCAGAGCAGGGCAGGGTATAGCCTAGAGATCTGAAGAACCAGAATCCAGCCCGGTCATTAAGAGTGTGAGAGGGAGCAGCTACCCCTCATTGTTATACCCAGGAGAGACGTGTGCTGTGATATACATTCTTACTGTCTATTTATTATATATATTTGAAAACAATAAACCATGTCATTGTCAGCATTGCCCTGGTGGAGACAGCAGCATAGACACAGTTTCATTGAAATGCATTTGAACAATACACTTGAAACAGGAAACGCTAAATCTTGTTGTTGTGTGTTTTCTTTACAGATTCAGACCCCACAAGCCCCCCTTCCGCTCCGGTCTCTCAAGGTATGCAGTGTAATCACTTCAGTGGATTCAGAACCACTGCAGCAATATGGCTTTGTTATAAACTTTCTTTTTCTCTTTTTTCTTGTTACAGAAGCAGAATCCTCAAGCCCCCCTTCCACTCCGGTCTCTCAAGGTAAGTGCAGTTTGAAGAGGGCAGTTTGTTCAGTGTGATTGACAGCCCACACCATGAGTTATAAATTAATCTCAGTGTTCTTATCAACCTCACTAATTCAACAGTGAGTTCACCATTGTATCAGTTCAATTTGAATGTGGCTTTGTAATAAATTACTTATTGTTTGAATTTATTAGCATTTATTTATTGCCCTGGTGAGGACAGCACCACACACACACACACACTGACACACACTCACACACACAATACACACACACAATGATACAAACACAGACACACTGATACACACATACACACAAACTCACACACGCACACTGACACACACACACACACAATGATACACACACTGACACACACACAGATACACACACTCACAATGATACACACACACAATGATACACACACTGACACACACACACACAATGATACACACACTGACACACACACACACACAATGATACACACACTCACACACACACAATGATACACACACACACAATGATACACACACACACAATGATACACACACACACAATGATACACACACAGAGACACACTGACACACACTGACACACACAGGGTGTCGCTCAAATATATTTAAACAATAATGTAGAAATGCAAATGATGTATTTTTACTCCTGTAAATCCAAACCTCTCAAGCCTTCTCTCAACTCCAGCCTCTAAAGCTATGGAGTGCACTAGTTCAGTTTGAATGTGGCTTTGTAATAAATGACTTATTGTTTGATTATATTAGTATTTATTTATTGTTCTGGTGCAGACAGCAGCATAGACACAGTTTCATTGAAATGCATTTGAACAATACACTGGAAACAGGAAACACTAAATCTTGTTGTTGTGTGTTTTCTTTACAGATTCAGACCCCACAAGCCCCCCTTCCACTCCGGTCTCTCAAGGTATGCAGTGTAATCACTTCAGTGGATTCACAAACCACAGTAGAATGGCAATCTCATGTCTCGCGTGAACCACTAGACCCCCTTGTGTCTGCTGGTTTTCATTCCAACTGAGCTCTGTTACTTAACTAGACCCTTAATTGAACTGATAATTTGCTTAATTAGACCTTTTAACTTGTTTTCAAATCTTAAACAGTTGCATATTTCAAGTTAGCTATAACATTTGACAAGTAACTTGAACTGCAACTGTTTAAGAGCTGAAAACAAGTAAAAATGTCTAATTAAGCAAATTACACTATGTAACACAATTTTTGTTCCTGGGTAGTAAGTGTTATTTCCTAATTGCTTATGCCTCAAAAGTATAGAAAATGGCTATTATTCCCCACAAACTTTGCTTTTGTGACCAGGACAGTGATATTTTGAAATTTACCTATTTCCAATGAGAAAACGGGCGAATTTGTGTCTTTTCGTTCACATAGTCAGAAAAAAACAACATATGAATCCAAATTAACATGTATTTATACTAAAGTAATACAAAAATGACTACAAAAGATTTAGAAGTGAGTAGTTTTTCGAGATTTACGATTATACTGTAAATTACTTTCACAAATCAGCCCCCAAATGTAGTCTCCCATCATGTTCTCGTTATACTGTCCTTGGTAGCTGCGTTCAAAGTCCAGTATATCCTGGTGGAAGCGCTTGATTGCTCCTCTGAGTACGCTCCCATGTTCTCCTTGAATTTATCAAGATGAGCATCAAGGATATGGACTTTGAGGGACATCCTACAGCCCATTGTGCCATAGTTCTTCACTAGAGTCTCAACCAGCTCCACATAGTTTTCGGCCTTGTGATTGCCCAGGAAGCCCCGAACCACTGCAACAAAGCTGTTCCAAGCCGCTTTCTCCTTACTAGTGAGCTTCTTGGGGAATTCATTGCACTCCAGGATCTTCTTTATCTGTGGTCCGACGAAGACACCGGCTTTGACCTTTGCCTCAGACAGCTTAGGGAAGAAGTCTTGAAGGTACTTGAAGGCTGCCGACTCCTCATCTAGAGCTCTGACAAATTGTTTCATAAGGCCCAATTTGATGTGCAGTGGTGGCATCAGCCACCTTCCGGGGGTCCACCAGTGGCTCCCACTTGACGTTGTTCCACCCCACAGAGAACTCGGTCCGCTGTGGCCAGTCCCGCCTGTGGTAGTGCGCCTTGGTGTCCCTGCTGTCCCAAAGGCAAAGATAGCAGGGTAACTTGGTAAAACCGCCTTGGAGACCCATCAGGAATGCCACCATTTTGAAGTCTCCTATGACCTTGATGTCATCTCAGAAAAATGCAGATATGTATCCACTTAGACAGCTGGAACTAAACTGAACTGGTGGGCTTAAGGCCCCTGTATTTATACTACTATTTATATTACTGGAAAGTTCTACAAAGTTCTAGAAGTTACTCCAAGTTTACTCAGCACTGAATCTATCTGGAATGTTCTGGAAAATAGGTAAATTTCAAAATATCACTGTCCTGGTCACAAAAGCAAAGTTTGTGGGGAATAATAGCCATTTTCTATACTTTTGAGGCATAAGCAATTAGGAAATAACACTTACTACCCAGGAACCAAAAAAAAAAAAAATTTGTTACACGGTGTTATCAGTTCAATTAATGGTATAGTTAAGTAATTGAGAGCTCTGTTGGAATGAAAACCAGCAGACACAGGGGGTCCCCAGGACCGAGTTTGAGAAGCCCTGATCTAAACCACTCACTGTAGACATGTCAGTGCATTGAAATCCACACAAAAGAAAGGTAATGAGGTCTAAACTCGCATGCAAGCATTCAAATGGTGCCTGACGGAAACATGTTTAAATCTGTTGAAAACTGCCCCAACATTAAACACTCATCTAAACATCTAAACACAAGAGTTCATCTTTGAAAGTCTACCTCTACACGTCTGCTTCTTGTGTTCTAGGTACCAGCACCCCACCTGAGCCCTGCACTTAACTCACGTTCTGTGCTGCACATTACAGACGACGTGGGTCTTATTGTTTGACATGGGGTTTATTTAATTATTCAGCTCAGTGTTTGCACCCCAGTCTGTGAGCAGGGACTCAGAGGCTCAGTCCATCTGATCCTACAGTAGCTGTCTGACCTCCAGAGAAGGGAAGGGTGTAGCCTAGAGATCTGAAGAACCAGAATCCAGCCCGGTCATTAAGAGTGTGAGAGGGAGCAGCTACCCCTCATTGTTATACCCAGGAGAGACGTGTGCTGTGATATACATTCTTACTGTCTATTTATTATATTTATTTGAAAACAATAAACCATGTCATTGTCAGCATTGCCCTGGTGGAGACAGCAGCATAGACACAGTTTCATTGAAATGCATTTGAACAATACACTTGAAACAGGAAACGCTAAATCTTGTTGTGTGTTTTCTTTACAGATTCAGACCCCACAAGCCCCCCTTCCACTCCGGTCTCTCAAGGTATGCAGTGTAATCACTTCAGTGTGATTCACAAACCACAGTAGAATGGCTCTCTCATGTGTCATGTGAACCACTACACCTATTGAAGCCATGTGAGATTTGTGTGCAAAAATAAGCCCTGATCTAAACCACTCACTGTAGACTTTTCTGTTCAGTGTGATTGACAGCCCATCTCATGTGTCATGTGATCCACTAGACCGGGGGGGGGTCGTCAAAGTGGTCCCTTCCACTCCCAGTCTTTGTTCCAAGCCTGTTCTAAATTGTTTAATTGAACCAATTAAAGCTGCATCCAGTCCCTGAAGTAGTTTCTGATCTCATTTCAGCTGTTAAAGCTGGATTGGAATGGCCCTCCAGCACTGTGATTGGACACCCCTGCACTAGAGCTATATAAGCTGAGGGAGAGTGTGTGCAACTATTCAGCAACAACACTAGGAGAGCTGAAGACTGTCTTTCGGCTTGGAATCCTAATATACAGAGTTACATTATATTGTACAGTACAAAGAATATGTCTTTTTAAACAAAATCTACTGCCTGACTGTCACCCTGCACTCAAATGATTTTCTCATCAGTAGGCTATGCTGCAGTGTGTACAGGTTACATTGTCGCATGTGAGATGCAAGTGCAGTCTGACTCACGGATAATCTGAACCACACTGCTGTCATAAAGAAGTGCAGGCTGATGGCAGCTGTAGAAGCACATTTTAAATATTACTGCAAACATTAAACCAACACTCATGACTGGCACATGAATAGCACATGAGTGTCACACACATAAAAGCATATTAAAGTAAATGAAATTATTATTATTATTATTATTATTATTATTATTATTATTATTATTATTATTATTATTATTATTATTATTATTATCAGCAGGCAGTCCACTCCCCGAGGAGCTCCACCTGATCTCTCACAGTATGGTCTGGCCGGAGGCTTGGCAGTACTGCAGGGATCGCTACACTGACCTAGTGAGCCTCACAAGCCTGGCTGCACAGAACAGAGTGTCGGAGCTCGTCAGGAACAGCACTGCATCGCGATTCTGGATCGGCCTGCACAGAACCGTTGTGTATGATAACTGGTACTGGGTTGCTGGTAAGGATAAGAAGGCCCGTCTAAACTACACTAACTGGGCCCCCGGGGAGCCCAACAATCCTTACTATGAGCACTGTGGGGAGATGGTGCTGCGGGAGGATGGGGGGGCTGAGTGGAATGATCTGTGCTGCTATGAACAGCTCCCCTTTATCTGTTTCAAAGATTAAAAACATCCTGAAAAGCTTTTACAGCAGTGGCTCTCAAACTATCTCCAGCTGGGACCCCTTTTAAAGGCAGTTTAGTCTGAAAAAAGCTATTTACTAAAAAAATGATAGAAATACCTCAATCTAAATTGTATGAACATAGAATGTGTGAATAATAAAGCAGAAAGAAATCTCGTATCTGACAGTTTGCAATGCCATGTCTGCTCTCTATAAAGAGCTGCTGCAATGCACTGCAGCCATCGCGGATGGTAGGTCTGCTTGTGATGTGGTTGTTAAAAACCTTTCTGTGACCCCAAGGGGGTCCCAACCCCTAGTTTGAGAACCACTGTCTCCACAGAACCCAGAGCTTTACTATAGAGTAGTGCAACAAAATACTACACATTCCTATCAAAGAGAATCCTCTGTAGCAATCTTTAATGATATACATCACTGTGATATTCCATTCCGTACTTGTTTAATATCCTATTGTGTGTGTGTGTGTGTGTGTGTGTTCTGTACAAGGCTAGAAATTAACGTACATTTGGTAGCATTTTGCTACCAAAACTCTTAATTTGCTACTAGTTTTCTTATGCAGTAGCATTTTTCTGATCCCTTACGCTGCAGTTTATATGACCGACCCTGAGTGAACACGCCGATGAATAAATGAATAGTTTAAGTAATCACAGAGACAAATTTCAAAAACGCACATCTCAAAGCAGGGCAAAATTCAGCAAGGGCAGAATTCTGTACGACAGCGTCCGGGGAAGATACACGCGTGAGGCCCACAATGCAAATCATATGGAGTACAAATACTGTCACTAATCACAACGTGCATACAATTTAAGTAAAATTAAATAACTGATAAAACATAACAATGTTATAATATAACAGACAGTGACCTAACAGGATATGAAGTTTATTCAGGGTCTATAATATGCTAATTTAATCTGTATGGAGAATAGAGGCTCCAGTCTTGTTATAATGTTAATCCTGGTTTCATCCACGCGAAAAATGAACACATAATAGAGAGAGAATTATTACTTTATCAAAATTATATCTATGAAAAAAAAATATATATATATATATATATATATATATATATATATATATATATATATATATATATATATATATATTATATAATAAAACAGGAGCAGATAGCTAGCTATAATGCTACCATGATCCAAGTCTTCCTTGCTTTATCAGTACGAATAAGAGACGGGACACAATATTGAGGTGCATTAATTTATCTATCTATTCATTTATCTATCCAGGTTTCTTTTTAGGTGATAGGTATCTAGGTGATAGTTTAGGTTATTCAGTCTATTTAAAACAGTCGGTAGCTGTTTTATTTTTTTAATATATATAATTATTGGTTGAATAAACCTCTACTAAATAAGACCATTTTTTATTATTATTTGTTTATTTAGCAGACACCTTTATCCAAGGCGACTTACAGAGACTAGGGTGTGTGAACTATGCATCAGCTGCAGAGTCACTTACAATTACGTCTCACCCGAAAGACGGGAGCACAAGTGACTTGTTCTGTGTTACACAGAGTCAGTGGCTGAGGTAGGATTTGAACCGGGGACTTTCTGGTTACAAGCCCTTTTTTTTTAACCACTGGACCACAAAGCCTCCTTTCCCGGCAGCTAGCAAATCCTCAATACTGCCTTATAAAGATAGCTCTATGGCTCTATGATTCTCTATTGTTTCTGCTCCGAGCATGATCTCCTGTGCTTACTAACTATTCCAGCAATTGCGGCTTCTGAAAAGACTCCTCAAGGCTGATTGTGATGAAGCGAGGTGGGGAAGCATACAAGTGTTGCTCATACTTGTGTACAATGCTTCAGGGCTTCAGTGCACTGCGCAACACTAATATGCTTCCCCACCTCACTTCCTCACAATCAGCCTTGAGGAGTCTTTTCAGAAGCTGCTTCACTTGTTTTTTTTAATTCTGGATCCACAGCTGTTTAAAATGCAGCGCGTAGATAAACTGCTGCATCCTGGTACCTTTGCTGTGGCTCACTTGGTCTGATTGAGGACGCAGCAGCAGCTTGGTTTTAGTTATTATCATCAAGAACGCTGCCTTTTGAAATATCTACATGATCCAAACTGAAGTATAAAACACAAGCAAACAAAAAGGGGTCCAGTGATTAATATTGTGGGGTCAGTAAGCTTTCAGAAAATGAATCGGACCACCTTGGTTAGCAGTGCTTTAGTATAGGATAGAGGGGAGAAGCACAGAGGGGGGACGGGTTAACTTGCCATTCTCATTACTGTTTCTTTTAAGCACTTTCTTGTCTTTAAATATAACAATAGTTTTACAATATTGTTTTAGTTTTTACATATTTAGAAGTTTTTACATATTTAAGAGCGTGTGTCTGTAGTTGGCCCTGTATGAGGTCATCAGCACCAGTATACAAAAACTCCACTTGGAAAACAAAAGAGAAAGAAACCTTTTATTTTCCTTGTTTGCACTTTTGTGTTGCCTCCCTGAGCTGCAGCAGAGCGGACAGTCATACCCTCTGCTGCTGCAGGTAGTGGCAGGAGTGAGTCTGGTTAGGGTTAGGCCTGTTTAGTGACATCAGAGTGACACAAAGAGTGGCCAGAAAGCTTCAAGGAGGGAGGAAGCTTGTGTGCCTGCTTGCCTGCAGCTGAAATGACCTGCCTCTAGGGAATGCAAACAAACTGGACAACCAACAAGGCCTGGTTTCTGATGAAGCAGATTGCACCTCATGCTGTTCTATTGAATGTAGTAAACAGGCACACCGTAGTTATATTTGAATATGATGCTGCAGTTTTAACTAAACAGGAAACGTAATAGAGTGAGTCATAGCTCACTGTTTATAGTCTGTATTTCTGTGTGGATTTCTTGGGATTATAAGATTAATAAAGGTTTACTGTTTGAATCATCAGTCTTTTTGTTTCTTGATTTCTGTATATATAACAAATATCACTATATCACTAAGAACTTCACAACATTTTAATCATCCTGAAATATAATCCACTGTTACAGAGGAGCTGGTCTAAACACAAGATGTTTGGAGTTATGCTGCCACCTACTGTTCCTACTGAGGTACTGCAGGATTTATAAAGATACTAGGCAAGATATCAACTATACTACATTACAGACAGCAACTTTGTTCTTCATATTTCAATTGGTTTATTCAGTATATATGAATTGATATATTTTAAAGATCATGTACAAAATAAAAAGGCTATACTGTTTAAAGTGATAAAAACACAATAATAGTACAACACTACACTTTGTACTATTATTATTTATTTATTTAAATAATACATACCAAGACTGAGACCAAGACCGAGACCAAACGTACCAAGATCGAGACCAAACATACTGAGACCAAGACCGAGACCAAACGTACCGAGACCGAGACCAAGATCGAGACCAAACATACTGACCAAGACCGAGACCAAACGTACCGAGACCAAGACCAAGATCAAGACCAAACATACTGAGACCAAGACCAAACATACAGAGACCGAGACCAAATGTACTGAGACCAAGACCGAGACCCAACGTACCGAGACCAAACATACCGACACCAAGACTGAGACCAAACATACCGAGACTGAGACAGAGACCGAGACTGAGACCAAACATACCGAGACCGAGACCAAACGTACCGAGACCAAGACCAAGACTGAGACCAAGACCAAACATACCGAGACCAAGACCGAGACCAAACGTACAGAGACCAAGACTGAGACCAAACATACCGAGACCAAGACCAAAACCAAAATAGAGAATTAACATACCGAGACCCAGACCAAATGTACTGAGACCAAAATCGAGACCTAACATACCGAGACCAAGACTGAGACTGAGAACAAACGTACCAAGACCGAGACCAAACATAAACATATATTTTTGTTGTGACCAACTAAACTAAATTAATTTTTGCTAGAAGAATAAGAACAACAACGATAATAACTACTTATTTTTGGAAAGCAAATTTTCTTTTGATAAACCAAATAAACACAAAAAATGCAACAACTGAAAAATGTGTTGTATTGACTTTTTCCAGTTAGTCAATTCACTTACACACTACATACCCTGAAAAGGTGTATAAAAACATTTACATTAAATAGTTACATATAATTGGAAACATCTTAAAGAGGGTCCTGATCAAAATGGAAGACTTGACAGGTATGTACAGACAGTCATATTTCTCTGCATTTGTGTTACTCACACAATTTTGTTAAGGTAACTAATATATCACAGGAAATGTATTTGGTGGCAGGAGGACAGTTTGCTTCATGGGGGAGGCTGAGAGACGCTGTAGCAGTACGAAGTCTGATGTGTTAAATTTAGTAATTTGAATGCTGCTCTACAGTATAATGGCTACATTATGTTGTATAATAGCTGTCAATGTATACATGTGAGTGAAATTATTCTTATTCTTATTCTTATTATTTTAATTTAGGCGTTGCCAATTTGGAATGGACAATTATTTTTAGGCTCAGCTCACCGCTATCACCCCTGCGCTGACTCGGGAGGGTGAAGATGAACACACGCTGTCCTCAGAAGCGTGTGCATTCAGCTGACCACTTTTTTTCACACTGCGGACTCACCATGCAGCCACCCAAGAGCTACAGCGTCGGAGGACAACGCAGCTCTCGGGCAGCTTACAGGCAAGCCCGCAGGCGCCCGGCCAGACTACAGGGGTCGCTGGTGCGCGGTGAGCCGAGGACACCCTGGGCGACCTAAAACCTCCCTCCCCCCAGGCGGCGCTCGGCCAATTGAGCGCCGCCCCCTGGGAGCTCCCATCCACGGTCGGCAAAGGAATAGCCTGGACTTGAACTCGCTATGTCCAGACTATAGGGCACATCCTGCACTCCACGCGGAGCGCCTTTACTGGATGCGCCACTCGGGAGCCCCATGTGAGTGAATTTTGAAGGATAAAAAAGGATATATGATAAAAAAGGAAATAAAATAATCTTGAATGTTTATGAATGAGACCAATCTGTGTGCTGCCTGCTATCAAGACCAAGACCAGACCCAACATGCCGAAACCAAGACCCAGACCAGACGTGCTGAGCCTGAGACCAAGACCTTGACCTTAAAATGTGGCCTCGAGATCGGCCTTGAGACTCCATCTCTGCTTCCGATTGATCCGTTTCTCATTGTAAACAAAAACAAATCTTAGAACTGCCAACCGACACAGAATATAGCGAAAAATAATTCATACTGCTCAATCCTTTACTTGAACACATTACAATTCATAGCAATATAGAGTTAATATAAATGTAGTATAACTATGGAGATAGTGATATCTGGTAGCCCTTCTTGACACACAGCACATTGCGATCGTATAGAAAGCATCGGTCATTGTGTTGTTGTTATTATTATTATTATTAACCACGTCGATGCACGTACAGTACAGGAGGACACCTGACAGTTTAGCACAATGCAGTTCATGTACCGAGTTACAAACGGGACGGCGCTGCACAGAGCGGGACAAACTGCGATTCAAATCTCCTGCAGTACTACAGACGAGCCGCCGATAGTCATCTCTGATTAACCCAACATGAATACAAATCCGATCCGAACTCAGTCTGTTTCAAAGAGCGCTCAGAGTGCCGGCGCCGGAGAGTCTGCGAGCAGCTTTAATAATAATGAATGCGCTGCTGTGTCTGCTCGAGTCTCGCATCAAACTCACTCACACATTACACACCCCTGTACCACACACAGGGTTTCCAGCGGGTGTACTGAATTCAATTCCAATAACTCACCGCTCTCTTTCTCTCTCTACCTTATATTTTTTCTGTTTTCTCGTGTCTTTTTCTCCAAGCAACCCAAACAATGTAACTTCTGATTCCGACTGGTGCATGGATTTGAAGATCCCCCCATAGGGGAAACCAGTGCCTACATGTTGTTAAGTACCGGTTTGCTAATACCTCACTTGGGGCTCACACCAGGAACAACTTCCAGTAAAAGACGTATAAACCGCAGTGAACAAAATGAATACAAACTTGCATTCATAACAAAAAACAAACATATTCGACCCATATAAATCTACACACTTTTTGTGATGCTGGAACAGGGTATATATATAAGGAGTGTTGATAATTTCACCCTAAACTTGCATACTGAAAGTAGCATGTCAAAGCAAGAAGAAATCTAATCAGAAGACTATACCTGTGTAATCACAACTCAGAGGCAGGCAGACCTATGGCATCGCACATGGGACTACAGACACAGGCAAGGGATTCTGGGAATTGTAGTTTGCTTGCAGCATTGTGATGGAGTAATTGTATAATGAGATGGCATCGTTGTTATAGGTGAAGTGTCTGTTATGCTCATTCGGCACAGATTAATTGAGAGGGAGAGATGAGTAGGGTATAAAAACACCTGTAAATAACTGATTAGAGGCAGAAAGAAAGGCAGGAGAGAGAAACAAGGCAGGACTCGGACGTCGAGAGACAGACATACCGTCAATTTTCAATTGTTCTGCTTTTCTTGACATGTGGCGTCCTTCTTTTTATTGTATTTTCAATCAGACACTGGCTCATAAAGAACATTATATTTTTTGACTTTAATAATTAAATTGATGTCGATTTTTTTTATTTCTGTGGTAATGTTGCCTGAGCAAGACAGACAGGGTGCGTTCACGCCATGCACACTTTCGCCATTCTGCACAGAATCGGAGCGAGTAGCCAATGAATTTTCAGAATCTTTACAGAATCTGCGCAGACTTAGCAAAGTCTGCGTCTCGTGAACGCACTCTTTGTCTGACAGCCGCTACCTT
Source organism: Acipenser ruthenus (assembly GCF_902713425.1). Classification (NCBI taxonomy): domain Eukaryota; kingdom Metazoa; phylum Chordata; class Actinopteri; order Acipenseriformes; family Acipenseridae; genus Acipenser; species Acipenser ruthenus. The sequence continues at coordinate 95,756 of NC_081233.1, forward strand.
TGACCTTATTTCTGATTGGTCCATTGCGATGCGAACAGCGCGTAGCAAAAATACAAATAAAACAAATGTATTTCTGTATTTGCTCGCTTCATTCGCGCCGCTTGTGTTGTGCATTACTCCATTTAAATCAATAGTTTTCATTATTTTTGCTCGCGTCCGGCGTGCATAGCTCTTTTAACCTGCAAGCCCATTGACGTGTTTGATTTGGCATTGTATGTTGCAGAGCTGCGCTTACACTCCGACTTTTAACAATGTGTTTGTTAACAGTTATTTATTTAGCTTTTTTTGTTTTTTACAGAACTGCCCCTTTAGTCATAGTCACGCCCCCCGTGATTATGTATGAATTACTGACTCATATTTGTGATTTGATTACACCAGCAGGTGAACTGATAATGTATGGATGTTATTTTGTGAAAACAATACAATATTAATAAATAAATAAATAACACTACAATATTTTATAAATAAATACATTATACACCAAACTGTAGCACATTCGTTTACTCTTAATATCATAACAAATATACTTATTATAAATACGCACCTTCTTTTATTTGTTGGGAAACGGTCTGGAACTGAAGTGTTTTTTAATACAGTGCTATTTGAGTATTTAAAATATGTTTATCTTCCAAATTAAAATGCCAGCAACGGTGTGTTAATTAAACGAAGCGCCTAACGTAAACGAGCATATTTAAAGTTACATTTTTATTTGTTTTTTATGATCGAGTGGAAATCCGCTCTGCAGCGCACTCCAGCACCCACACAGATCCCTGACCTGCACACCGCAGGGCAACCGCTGTACAAAGGCTGTTTCATCAGTCACTGCTGTGAATTAAAATAGTATTGGTTTTAAGAATAAATAATTAAACTCACATGGGGAGGTGTCGGGTCGCGGGGCTTCCTGTGCTGTAAACCTGGTCGTCATGGAGACGGGCAGAACGCAGCTCTCGCTATTCCTTATACAATGCTGCCATCGTGTGGTCATTTACTAGAACTGTTTGTTATCTATCTATCAGCTCAGTTGCCCTTTGAAATGACTCGGATAACCTTAACCCCTGTGTAAAGATAGACATTTCAGATACATTCTTAAAATACAGCAGACAGAATTATTTACAGGGTACGCAGGAGAGTACTGTGTGTGTAAATAATAACGTTTTCTGTAATTGCTCTTATTTGAAATCATTCTCATGCATTTATCGTGCTTACTATGTGTTCTTACTGGACTCATATCAGCAAATAGTTACTATCAGGTTTAGCTGCTCTTAGTCGAATTCACTCTTATAATTTACTGTGTGCTTTATTATTTTGCTCTTACTTGAATTGATTTTATGGTACTTTCATAACTGCTCTTATCTGTATTATAATATTCTGTAATGAGATGTTTTATAATGTGATACTTTGTACTGTGATAACTTGTAACAACTGTAAGTCACCCTGGATGTCTGCTAATAAATAAATACTAATAACAGTAATAATGTCATTGCTGATTTTCACTACCTGTACTACCTCTTGTAAACAGCAGAGGGCAGCAGCAACCGCTTGTCACGGAGCTGTGTTCAGATCAAATAACATGTTAGTTTAATGCAGTGGTGGCCGGTACGTGGATCGCAGAGATTTTCGGTGGATGTCGGGTCGAATCACAGCATATACTCACACAACAGTGTTTGCTTCGGATGATGGGCAGAGTCTTCTGTGTCGTCCAGTAGCACAGATGAAATCTCAACAGTTTCTGCGTATGAGACTAACAAAATACTTGTGCGAAAATACATTTTAATTTAGGCGCACGTATGCGACTAGAAATTTCTAAAGGTTGACTATAAAAAATAAACGTGACTAATTTTTTCAGCTGGAAAGTAAAACAAAAAAAACCTCACATTTGGATCTGAACTCTAAACTCTATCGTAATGCACCCTGGGAATGTAGTTTATCGGTGTCCACTGCCCGCTGTTAATCACACATTAAAAACTACAAATCCCATACCCGCCAGTTTCAGTGATTTATCAGTGCGATGGCTACTCGTTTCCAGACAGTTTGTCAAACCAAGATGAGGAAAATAACAAATTCAGATATGTCGGCGTCTTTACAGGGAATGAGCAATGCGGGTGTGTCAGAAGGTGAAAGTGAACAGGGAGCTTCGAGTGAGTTGCAGCGTGTTCACAGTCGAGTAAAATACAAGGTCAACCAACAGGGGATAAAAGATTAACCCTGGCTTCAGTTTGACAATGTTAAAAACCTCCATGTTGTTCCCGTTTTATCAGGATGCAGGGGAACTGATGGCAGGACAGACTGCATTTTAACAGAGAGCCAGGAGATCAAACATGAAAATATCTTAAACACAGCGCTTCAAAACGACACGCAGTGTGCGGAGAGGCAGCTCAGCGCCTTCTGAGGAGCATGCGAGCAGGGAGCTAAAATAAATACATACATAAATAAATACATAAATAAAACGTTAAACATTTTAATTGTGTTGATGCAAAAGAATTAAACTGCACACGTGTTATGTGAGAAAGAAGGAACAAAAACATCTGTAGACATTCAACAATACATTTAAGCAAAACATGTTTATTATTTGTGTGTGCGTGTCTCAATGTTAGTGCGCGTCAAGCATTTATATTAAATCTCGCTTCTGGTCATAGCTTTTAGTTGGTCACAGCAAGTATTTTTTAATACAGTGCTATTTGAGTATTTAAAATATGGTTATCTTCAAAATCAAAATGTCAGCAGCGGTGTGTTAATTAAACGAAGCGCCTGACGCCGCTCGGAACTTTGGCATTTTTAAATCCTAACGGTCTCTGCTCAGCGGAGTGGAATGTTCAGGAGCCGGTTGCCTAGCAGCGTCTCCGCCTCCTTCTCTGCCCCGCCCCCTCTCTCCCTCTCTCGTTGCTCCAGCTAGGAGTTCACATTCAGCTTCCTTAGATTATATAGCGCCATTCTTTACTAACTTTTACAAATGAGCTTATTGGAGGCTTCGTGTTTTTAAGATGGTTCAGGTGCAGTCCGGGCAGACTGACTGCAGCATCATTACAGTATACCGCACTGCGCTCGGCTTTGTGTGGAGGCTGATACACAAAATAATGAACGACTGGTAAAGAAATCACATGGATTGCTTTTTAATGCTAAATGTGTAACAAACCTAATTCTTAAGCAACGTCCATTAACTAGTATTTTATGACGGAAATACAAATAAACTACCCTGAACAATATAAACTCTCCAAAGCAGTAGGATTGCGCGACAGAACCAAGAACAATTGCTGGGTAAGTCAGGATTGTTTACAACACCTAGAAAATAGGAAGAAAATTAAACCAGAAGACAACACCAGAATTCAAATAGCAGATGTTATTGAATATGCGTGGAATACTATACTTGTAGACAAATGTGTTTATAATTATTTGTTTATTTAGCAGACGCCTTTATCCAAGGCGACTTACAGAGACTAGGGTGTGTGAACTATGCATCAGCTGCAGAGTCACTTACAGCAACGTCTCACCCGAAAGACGGAGCACGAGGAGGTTCAGTGACTTGCTCAGGGTCACACAATGAGTCAGTGGCTGAGGTAGGATTTGAACCGGGGACCTTCTAGTTACAAGCCCTTTTTTTAACCACTGGACCACACAGCCTCCTGTCAAACATTTGGTGTACATGGGTTTGAATCAGACAGCACTTGGACCAGTCAACATGTTTATCAGAACACGCATCAATACGAGTCATTTAGGACAGATCAAAGCTTTCAGTAATGTACAGCCTAACATAGCCAATGTTGATTAAAGTGTTTACCAAGGAGTCCATCAGGCAGTCCTTATAGAAAACACAATGACCATGAAACAACAACAGCCAATGCTCCCAAGCTGTTATATATCAGGTCTGTATTGAGAATGCAGTTGAGCCAGAACAGTTTAAACAGAAAACAAAATGAGACTTCTGAGCGGGGTGCTCGTGAAACCCTGATAAATAAACAAAAAGGAGAATAATCCCAAACAAACAGTCAGAACAGAACAGATAATCCAGCAGCTAAAAAATAAGAGATTCCTCCCCATCAGGGGATCTCACCCGGTTCCTCCTGGGTCCTGTAGAGCTTGGAGTTTCCAACCAGGTAAGGAGACAAAAAGTGATGATTTGGATAAGAAATGGATTAGTCACCGTTGTTGCTCTTAGGATAAAAATAAACCATTTTAATGATGTGGATAGTTTCAATTTGGCAGGAGATTAGATAAATGGTTACTTTCAAACTAGAAAATGGCGGATTAGAGAAAAAACACACTGTTTCTAACAACCAAAAGATTATTGCTTCAGGTCTCTCCTTTACAGACCAGCAACCTTCCTCTTCAAAAAAACCCTGCTCCTTCCTCCAAACGCTCTGCATCCACAAAAACCACACCGAAAAAGAATCACCCCAGAAAAAGGAACCCACTCCCCCTTCACAGGAAGTAATAGCCATATTTAAAGAGCTCCCAATTAAGATACTTAAAGACATCATGATTAATCAAGCTCAATAAGCCCTTTGCCAAGGCAATTAGTAAAACACCTGAATCTAATTAGAATTTCCATGTGGAAATTAAGGAAAAGATCATTCAGTTAAAACAACGAGAGAGAGAGAGAGAGAGAGAGAGAGAGAGAGAGAGAGAGAGAGAAGGAGAGAGGAGAGATAAACCCCTTACCAAAAACTGACAGTAAATTGATATAGCTTCACCTAATTTTACCTTATGAATCTGAAAGGCCGACTTTATAAACGAGCAATAAATTAATTAGCAATTGAATAGAGAATTAACTTAACCTGGCCAGGTATTCTAAGTGCTTTCACACAGAGGAGTTATGACTTTTCAGAACCGCCACTGTAGCGGCTTATAGGTCTGTGTGAATTGCTTACACCGCCACAGCAATACCATCATATTTTATAGCGTCTCTGAAGCACCTCACCAGGTGGTTCAGAGACGGCACTGAAGCGTCTTAACTGCCTGTGTGAAAGGCTGTACCGCCACTGAAGCACTATAGAGGGCGTGGTTTCAAAGCAACATGCCACCTCACTACAGCGTAGGGATTCATTTGTGTCTGAGCTTGAGTCATAGTGCCGGTACCTATAGTTAAAAATCTCATAAAACGCTTTCTTTTTAAAATCTCAACACAGTTGCATCAAGTCTGCAAGTTCTTGCGTGCGCGTTAAAGAGAGACAGTCCGCTGCCACGTTTGTAGCCGACTTTTAAATTACTTTACGATTTCAGCTTGAGCGCCTTTAAGTAAGATGACACTGGCTGCAACTCTATTCTCGTTTTTTATACACAAATAAGCTTACTTGATTTGAAAAACGTCATGAACGATACAAGCATCTTCAAACACTACTTGGTTTGATTAGAGTAGTACACGACAAAATATATTGTAGCCTACTTCAATAGGAACATTAGCCTGCTATATTATATTAAACCAAAACAATAATAACAATCTGGTTCTCTTGCCTTTTTCAATGAATATAATTTAATTAATAAACAATAAAACATACTAAAGTTAACAACTACCTAGCCTAAGTTTAATTGATGTTTTTTGTAATCTACCAGCAGCTTCTGTTGCACACACATCGCTGATAATAGTGCAGACCGCGGGGCAAACCAATGCTCGTGTGGGGGGCGTTTTTTCATCAATATCGTCCTTCTGGACTTTTTAAATGTAGAATACGTCATTGTAAACATCTAACACTAGTCCGTACAATACTATTTCAAATACATATTAGGTCCTCTGCTATTCCTAATCTACATTAATGATTTATATTCTGGTATAGTAAGCAAACTCGTTAAATTTGCAGACGACACAGAAATAGGAAGACTGGCAAACACTGTTGCAGCAGAAAAGGTCATTCAAAATGATCTAGACAGCATTGAGAACTGGGCAGACACATGGCAAATGACATTTAATAGAGAAAAGTGTAAAGTATTGCACGCAGGCAATAAAAATGTGCATTATAAATATCATATGGGAGATACTGAAATTGAAGAAGGAATCTATGATAAAGATCTAGGAGTTTATGTTGACTTAGAAATGTCTTCATCTAGACAATGTGGGGAAGCTATAAAAAAGGCCAACAAGATGCTCGGATATATTGTGAGAAGTGTTGAATTTAAATCAAGGGAAGTAATGTTAAAACTTTACAATGCATTAGTAAGACCTCACCTAGAATACTGTGTTCAGTTCTGGGCACCTCGTTACAAAAAGGATATTGCTGCTCTAGAAAGAGTGCAAAGAAGAGCAACCAGAATTATCCCGGGTTTAAAAGGCATGTCGTATGCAGACAGGCTAAAAGAATTGAATCTATTCAGTCTTGAACAAAGAAGACTACGCGGCGATCTGATTCAAACATTCAAAATCCTAAAAGGTATAGACAATGTCGACCCAGGGGACATCTTTGACCTGAAAAAAGAAACAAGGACCAGGGGTCACAAATGGAGATTAGATAAAGGGGCATTCAGAACAGAAAATAGGAGGCACTTTTTTTACACAGAAAATTGTAAGGGTCTGGAACCAACTCCCCAGTAATGTTGTTGAAGCTGACACCCTGGGATCCTTCAAGAAGCTGCTTGATGAGATTCTGGGATCAATAAGCTACTAACAACCAAACGAGCAAGATGGGCTGAATGGCCTCCTCTCGTTGGTAAACTTTCTTATGTTCTTATGTTCTTATTCCTTATACAATGCTGCCACCGTGTGGACATTTACTAGAACTGTTTGTTCTAATATATATATTTATGTCAAGTCTCAAGTCACTACGGTCAAGGGTCAAGTCTGGAAGCAGCCAAGCCTGATTGACGTGATGAGGAAGATAAGGATGATGATGAGGAGGAGGAGTGTGAGGGAGGAGACCCTCACATTGTCTCAGTATGTATCTGGACATTTACTGCAAATGTTTTTAATCTGTTTTTGTATGGTGTTGCTGATCCTTGTGTCTAGTTTATTTTATTTGCTTACTTAGCAGACGCCTTTGTCCAAGGCGACTTACAGAGACTAGGGTGTGTGAACTATGCATCAGCTGCAGAGTCACTTACAATTACATCTCACCTGAAAGACGGAGCACAAGGAGGTTAAGTGACTTGCTCAGGGTCACACAATGAGTCAGTGGCTGAGGTGGGATTTGAACCGGGGACCTCTTGGTTACAAGCACTTTTCTTTAACCACTGGACCACACAGCCTCCTAGTAAGGAAGTCTAGTAAGGAAAATAATAAAAACAAAATTCACTTCCCTGTTGTACGGGGACTGGAGGCCTGTGGTTGGGAGTGTCCTGAAAAACAAAAGAAAAGTTAATGAAGAGTACGGTTTAGAGAGCTGGTTTGGAAAGGAGCACACTTCCAGAACAATGTATTGCAGTACTATTGTTAAGATAAACTGATATGCAATGGTTCAGGTAACCAGAGTTGGGTGTGGTGGTGAGGTCCTCCATCTTGACAGGAAGTGGGGAAGCAGCCATGTTGGTGAGGGAAGCTTTTATTGACTTCCCTGAGTACTGACTTCCTGTAGTCAGGGCAGTACCTGTAGAAGATGTTGAAAGGGGGGACAGCTGATTAAGTACGTTTCCCTCTGCTTGTTTTAAAGCATAGTTTTAATGCACGTGTTAGATTAATGTTTAGTTATATTCATTGATTTGTTTCTTTTTGAATACTTTATTTATTCTTGATAACTGTTTACTGGTTTGTTTCTATATACCCACCTGCAGAATGGTTTATTCTGGGGGAGGGGGAGGTCTGGAAGGGTATAAAGGCTGTTAGTTTTGTTCAGTCAGGATCGTCTTTTTGTGCAGATCAGAGGGCAGTTTTGCAGCTCTGTGGTTGGACTCAGTTATTGGAGTCAGTACCTGTGATTAGGTGACTAGAAATAGTTATTTTTGGTTTCCACTTTTTCTTTTCTCAAATTGTTTGATATTTTGTTCAATTAGCTTTTTGTTTATTATTGTTCTTAAATAAAAATAATTGGTTTGGCACCAAACTTCTCTGTGATCCTTGTGGGCGTGTGTGTGTGTGTGTACACACACACACACACACTGAGACACACACACTGAGACACAGACACACACACATTGAAACACTCACACAGTGAGACACACAACCACACACACACTGAGACACACACACACACTGAGACAAACACTGAGACACACACACACACTGAGAGACACACACATACACTGAGACACACACACTCATGCACTGACACAAACACACACACATACACTGAGACACAAACACACTGAGACACGGTTTTGAGACTTGTGGAAAGGATGGAAGTTTTACAAATATTACAATTTTTTTTTTTTTATCAATAACTAGAGTAAATTATCAAAATCTATTGTTCTGTATATGACTGGTTGTATGTTAACCTTACAGAGGATTCTATGAAGAGAAATGTAATAAATGAATTTTCAACTTTGACAGGCCCTCGATGTGCGTCTCTTGTTTTGTGTTTTGTTGTTCTTCAGAGCCGGGCTCGCTGACAGGTTTAAAACACAACGCGTCGCTTTCCCTGGCGTTCTGCTGCCTGGACTTATTCCTGCGATATCTTTATCAACACAATCGCCATGGTTTATGTTTTTATTAACATGTCCCTCGTCATGAATAGTTCTGAGGAGTTGTTTTAGTTTTCCATCAGTTATGAACGGAGCGCGGGAGGGGACTTGAGACAAAAAATATATCTCCTAGAGACACACAGGTACTGACGCACGCATGTGCACACACACACACACACACACACACACACAGACACAGACACAGGTACAGACACACACACAGGTACAGACACAAACACACACACACACACACAGGTAGTGACCCACACACACACGGGTACTGACCTGCGCACACACACAGGTACTGACAAACACACACAAACTGAGACACACACACACTAAGACACACACACTGAGACACACACACACACAGATAGTGACACACACACACACAGGTACTGACACGCGCACACACACACACACACACACACAGATAGTGACACACACACGCACACACACATAGCTACTGAGACACTGACAGACACACACACACTGAGACACACACACACAGATAGTGACACACACACACACACAGGTACTGACACACACACACACACAGATAGTGACACACAGACACACACAGGTACTGTGACACACACACAGGTACTGACACACACACACACAGGTACTGACACGCACACACACAGGTGCTGACACACACACGCACTGACACGCACACACACACACACAGACACCTAGACAGACACACAGGTACTGACACACACGCACACACAAATGTTAAATATACTTAAGAGATTGAACATGTATTTAAATATTTAACTAAATGTCAAATCTAGTCAAGAGATTTCAGATTTATTTAAATATTTAGCTAACTGTTAAATCTTGTAAGTAGATTTCTAAATGATATCTGAATGCACACATTTATAAAAAGCTGTATTTATTTTCTCCTCATTTCTGGCAGCCCATACTAACGCCGCTCGGAACTTTGGCATTTTTAAATCCTAACGGTCTCTGCTCAGCGGAGTGGAATGTTCAGGAGCCGGTTGCCTAGCAGCGTCTCCGCCTCCTTCTCTGCCCCGCCCCCTCTCTCCCTCTCTCGTTGCTCCAGCTAGGAGTTCACATTCAGCTTCCTTAGATTATATAGCGCCATTCTTTACTAACTTTTACAAATGAGCTTATTGGAGGCTTCGTGTTTTTAAGATGGTTCAGGTGCAGTCCGGGCAGACTGACTGCAGCATCATTACAGTATACCGCACTGCGCTCGGTTTTGTGTGGAGGCTGATACACAAAATAATGAACGACTGGTAAAAAAATCACATGGATTGCTTTTTAATGCTAAATATGTATCTGGTATTCTAAGTATTATCTAGAAATAAATAAACACGCTTTAAGAGAAACAGCAGTGATGTTTATTCTCGCAGACTCTAGTATGTATGTATTATTGTTTTATTGCACAGATGATTTTTTTTTTTTTTTTTTGCTATTGATTACTGTCGTTGGTAGTAATTGTTTGTTAATGTGCATATCTATGATCCGAGTCTGTGTCCTCTCCAAATATAACCTGCAATGATTTTTAATCGTTGTAGTTCGTGTGGTCCTTCTGATTTATATTCCAGTTCCACGCCCTATAAAAGAACCTACTGAGGAGACGTGTTTTAAACTCGCGTTTGTTTTAATTGAGAGGGTGAAATTCCCTCGGTGGCGAAGTCAGGCTGTACTTTTTGTGCATTCCGTGGCGCTTGCCGCGTTCTGTCTCGGCGGGCGCGATGCTACACAATGACGAGTAGCTAGAGGGCTGAATCGGCCCAGGTCGGGAACGGAGCAGGTCAAAGCCCCCGTGTCACCTCAGTGCTGGGACTGCTCCTCTGTGCAGACATTGCAGTGCATCCCTTTGCAAAACAACGAAACACAGTCTTGTTTTTGTTTTGTTTATTTTTTTATGTGTATGTATGCATATCGAAACTAAATCCCATCTAAACCAGTTTCCTCATTTATGGCGAACACCTCTCGATGCCCATAGAAATGCTAGCAGCCAGGAAAAGCAAATCAGACTGTCCCTAACAGGCACACAGCAAGGCGACACTAATCTCTCAATACAGAGCATCTAGGTCTTCGCTTCTTTGGAAGCTCGTGGAACCAAATCGCTGCCAGCAGTTGGCTCTTTAATCTAGGGGTATGATTCTTGCTTCGGGTGCGCGAGTTCCCGGGTTCACATCCCGGATGTGTCCGTGTTCAATATCTTACATTACACTTTTCTAATTACGATGCATTGCCGGTAAGGCGCTCAATCACGTGACTGAAAAATCAGTCACCGAGAGCTCTGCTTCCCACTGGTTAAATCAGGACTGCCATCTTTGTGTACACAGGGAATCAAATGCTTAAAAATTCAACAGAAGTCTCACATAACAGATTATAAGGCCATGCATTTTACAGTTGCTGTACATCATACAGCAATGACTATTTTGCTAACATATGTTTGATTTTTTTCATGGGCCCATGTGTGTCTAAAACAATCCGGTTGCAGTACGTTTTATCAGATGGTTGTTTAATTTTAAATATTTGATTTTGCAGCGCATGTAACTGCAACGCCATTTTTAGGTGGCAGGACTAACAACAGGACCATATCAATCCTTAGAATGTGATTAATCATTCAACTCACGCTTCCATACATATTTGCAGTTTTCCCGACAACGCATTATCAATGCATGATTCCAAATGAACACATTCGTTTGATGGGGCTTAATGTAGTGACTAACATCACCTCACAGATCATTATAACTCACAGTGATACTTTCAAAGTTATGCTTTTAAGACTATTCTCCAGTAAGGCAAATTAGTTGGGGAATGTATTACGCTTTATTCCAATGTTAAAAGAAAAAGTTCGAAATAAACTTGCGTTGGCCGGGAATCGAACCCGGGTCAACTGCTTGGAAGGCAGCTATGCTCACCACTATACCACCAACGCCTCCGTTCCGAAAAGCACCTTTAAAGATTTAATTAAGCCACTGTAATGTTGGCTGCTGGGACAGGTCCCGTCTTGCCTCTACTCGATAGGCGTTAATACAGCGACTGGTGTTTGTTGGAGATTTTTATGGTGTTTATAGATTGATTATTTCTGTAATTATTATTTCATAGACAGCAGGCTGGTGTGCATCATGCCTGTACTAACACGACGAAGCAATTATTGCATTCTATTTTCTTTCAAAAAGGTGCATGCCATGAAGATGGTGTGTGAAAAAAAAGAACAAGCTTCTCTGCCGTGTGAGGATTTTACCTGCCGTGACCCGGATTCGAACCGGGGTTGTTGCGGCCACAACGCAAAGTACTAACCACTATACGATCACGGCGAACTACCGAGAAGCTTGTGTTGGTTTTGTCAGCTGGGCACTCCGTGCTACACACACGGCAGAACAATTGTAGCAGATCGCTGCTATCTGTTTTGTTTTATTGTTTTAATTAGGCTACTTTCATTTTTAGAACACCCCCTTATCTTTCGTTTCTTTCCCTGCGCCAATCAGAGGATGATTCCCCTTTACCTGGTTCATTTCAAAGGCTGGTTTTAAAGACAAGGGGGAGCGGAATAGGAAGCAGGATGTAAGGGAACGGGAGGCTCTCGTGACGGCGGCGGTATGGCTGGTCGGCAGCCTGTGCTGTGGCGGTGTGTTTACAATGATTATGTGTGTGGTGTCCGAGTAACGGCAGTAGTATTGCAGTATAGCAGGTCTTTATATACAGATAGCGAAATTTATGTTATTTTCACTACGCCACCGTGTGTTTATTGAGGACAAGGACCTCGAGTGGTTGGTTCCCGCACAAACTCTTTTATCCAGGAAAAATCAGGCAATCATACTCCAAAAATAATCTTTACAAGTTTTAATTAATAATTGTTTTCAAAATCTCAAGCACATTAACAATAATGTAAACAATATGACAATTCCACTTTCAGTTCACCATCTAACAATTGTCTAGTAGATACATATAGAGATGATACAATAAAACAAACTCTTAATCTATCAGTTTCTTATAGTGAAGTTAATTCAACTAGTTACCACAAATTATAGTATTGCAGTTTATATAAAATACTTGGATCTATCAGTTTCTTATAGTAAGGTTAATTAACCAGTTCAGCAATTCTGTTCTTTTTGTGATGCATACAAAGTAGACAACAACGTCAGCAATTGAATGGTCTCGTTACAATCTAGATTACATTTGTAAAGTACACGGTACCAATTCCCCCCAATCTATTTAAAATGAATATATGAAACAGCTGCGTGCTCGCAAGAATAAAATAAAGTATAACAAATAAAACAAGATTCCTTGCTGCAGGAGCGGCACAGCTATCAAATAAACCACACAACGTTAACAATAAACTAACAGGCTCCCTGACCGGGGAACCCCAGCACGCTGCACCTCGTGTTGGAAATGATCCCCTCCCGGTCAGACACAGCCTTCCTGGTGTGCGACACGAAGTTCCCTTTCAAGTCGAAAATAACCATCAACATGAGATATTGCCGTCAGGCAGCACCGGTAGGCTGAGCTTTTATAGCAAAGCTGCCGATAGGCCCCCACGCCAGCTGCAGTGTAAGCCCGCCCCCCTGGGAGCTTACTTAACTGCGCGCGCGGGGATGCACTTCCTCTTTTGTCTTCAGCCTTGGTACGGTAGGTAATAGATAATAGAGCTTGTTAACTGATTGTGTTATTTGAAATTATATATATTTTCTTGTTAATATATATATTTTTCCTTTCGCTTTGCTTCGGCATCGCGTCTTCGTGGTCTCCCGTCTTCCTTTTCTTATTGTTATTATTATAACATATAATTTATATTATATTTATTATTGGGTTTTTTGTATATATATATATTGTTATATATATTTTTTATTGTATATTGTTTGGGACGCGTGTTGCGTTGGCCTTAGGCCACGCGCATTATTGCAGCCTCGGTCTTGCTTAGGCTAGACCGCGTGTGTGTGTGTGTGTGCGTGCAGCCTGCATTGCAGTCTCCCCCCCCACCGCGGCGCGTTCTACCGCCACGTGGCTGCTATTGAGTATAGCCCACGGTCTTACACTATACGTAGTGTCTGCTGCAGCGTCCAAACAAAATAAAAAAAAAAAAAAAAAAAAAAAGTTTTTTTCCCATACAGTATAAGGAAGACGACCACCAAGTGCATTAACTGTTGCCCTTATAAGCAGCACAACACCTTGTCTTTCGAGACTCAGACACAGTACTAGAGCACATAGCGTCTCCGCTTTGCGGGTCAGCTGACGTGGATCGTCTGGTGCAGTACACGCGCTCCGGCGCTTTCGGTGTCAGCGCTTAGGCGCCTGGTGTAGCGCTTCGGCGCCTAGTGCTTGGGCTCAGTGCACGCAACGCACCTGTGCACGCACCTCGACGCTCGGTGCTCGGTGCTCGGTGCACGCACCTCGAAGCTCGGCGCTCGGTGCCTCGGTGCACGCGCCTCGACGCTCGGTGCTCGGTGCCTCGGTGCACGCACCTCGACGCTCGGTGCTCGGTGCCTCGGTGCACGCACCTCGACGCTCGGTGCTCGGTGCCTCGGTGCACGCACCTCGACGCTCGGTGCTCGGTGCCTCGGTGCACGTACCTCGACGCTCGGTGCTCGGTGCACGCACCTCGACGCTCGGTGCCTCGGTGCACGCACCTCGACGCTCGGTGCCTCGGTGCACGCACCTCGACGCTCGGTGCCTCGGTGCACGCACCTCGACGCTCGGTGCCTCGGTGCACGCACCTCGACGCTCGGTGCTCGGTGCCTCGGTGCACGCACCTCGACGCTCGGTGCTCGGTGCACGCACCTCGGTGCTCGGTGCCTCGGTGCACGCACCTCGACGCTCGGTGCCTCGGTGCACGCACCTCGACGCTCGGTGCCTCGGTGCACGCACCTCGACACTCGGTGCTCGGTGCCTCGGTGCACGCACCTCGACGCTCGGTGCTCGGTGCCTCGGTGCACGCACCTCGACGCTCGGTGCTCGGTGCTCGGTGCACGCACCTCGACGCTCGGTGCTCGGTGCCTCGGTGCACGCACCTCGACGCTCGGTGCTCGGTGCCTCGGTGCACGCACCTCGACGCTCGGTGCTCGGTGCCTCGGTGCACGCACCTCGACGCTCGGTGCTCGGTGCACGCACCTCGACGCTCGGTGCTCGGTGCCTCGGTGCACGCACCTCGACGCTCGGTGCTCGGTGCACGCACCTCGACGCTCGGTGCCTCGGTGCACGCACCTCGACGCTCGGTGCTCGGTGCCTCGGTGCACGCACCTCGACGCTCGGTGCTCGGTGCCTCGGTGCACGCACCTCGACGCTCGGTGCTCGGTGCACGCACCTCGACGCTCGGTGCTCGGTGCCTCGGTGCACGCACCTCGACGCTCGGTGCTCGGTGCCTCGGTGCACGCACCTCGACGCTCGGTGCTCGGTGCCTCGGTGCACGCACCTCGACGCTCGGTGCTCGGTGCTCGGTGCACGCACCTTGACGCTCGGTGCTCGGTGCACGCACCTCGACGCTCGGTGCTCGGTGCCTCGGTGCACGCACCTCGACGCTCGGTGCTCGGTGCCTCGGTGCACGCACCTTGACGCTCGGTGCTCGGTGCCTCGGTGCACGCACCTCGACGCTCGGTGCTCGGTGCCTCGGTGCACGCACCTCGACGCTCGGTGCTCGGTGCACGCACCTTTGGTGCACGCACCTCGACGCTTCAGTGCACGCACTTGACGTTTGTCTTTCAGTGCTTGGTGCACGCGCCTCAACGCATCTTAAAGCTGTTCGCTTGGTGCTCAGTGCTTAACGCTCGGCGCTCTTATTACTGGCACGGTACGCTTCGGCATACAACGTGCTGCACCATGTCTTTTCACCGCTGTGTCACCTGTGGGACGAAGTTACCGGCTAATGACCCGCATGAGGACTGCGTGTCCTGTCTGGGGCCGGAGCATGCGGCATCTGCTTTGACAGATAAAGCCTTTTGCACGTTATGTGCAAGCTTTCAGACGCGCACTCTGCGTCGTAGGGCGAGGAGAGCAGTCGGGGATCGCTCCCCTTCATCTGGGTCGTCACACACCCTTTCCGCCCCGCAGCCTTCTTTGGCTTCCCCGCCAGCGAAGCTGCCTTTTTCCAGGAGTTCGCCTTCCCAGGTTACCCCTGGTCAACGATCTCCTGACGTTAGGCGTAAGAGAGACCGCTCCCACAGCCTTTCTGTAATGCGAGGCCCTTCTCCTCGCGGCGAACGCCCCCGTCAGATCTCGAGATCCCGCTCTAGATCGCCCCGAAGGAGAGGACGTTCCCGATCTCCTCGTCGCGACAGGCGAGGTGGTGTAACTGAGCTCACCAATAAGATGTCTCAGTTTATGGACCTTATGATGGGGCAGCAATCGCTGCTCATGTCCCTTGCCACAGCTCGGGCCGCAGAGGAGCCAGTCAGACCGGCTGTCAACCAGCCGATCATCCTACCACAACCCCTGTCCGTTCCAGTTGCGCAGCAGGACGCATGGGACGTGGATGCCATCTCTCGAGATGCATCAGAGGGTGAGCCTCTCCACGGAGAGGATAGTGTAGAGGCAGAGCTCACGTCCCACCACTCAGAGTCTGAGATGGAGGTAGGCGTAGATGACTCTTTATGGTCCCTAGTAGAGCGGGCGACTCGCCACATGGGCTTAGAATGGCCTGCCACTGAAGAACCTAGGCGCTCTCTTTTTGAGTCGCCTTTGGCGCAGGGCCAGCAGTCTAGGACGCTTCCGGCCTTCCCAGACTTTGTTAAGGAGGTGCAGTCCACTTGGGGGACTCCAGCCTCCGCCCCGGCAACCTCGCGTAAGGCGGCTGCCTTTACCATGCAAGGTGCGAGTGAAGCGGGTCTGGCGTCATTTCCGCCAGTTGGCGCTGCGTTCGCAGCGTTGGTGAAGTCACCAACACTCTCTGGGTTGGTGAAAGACCCCACCTGCCCTAACAAGCAGTGCAGGATCACTGAGGTGCACCTCAAGAAGGGCTATTCGGCGGCTACAGAGGCAGTTAGACTGTCCAATCTGGCCAGCCTCCTCTCAGTTTATCAGGCTGCGCTAATAAAGGATCTCCCAGACTACCCTTCGGTGTCTCTGAGAGCGGAGTTGGGGCTAGTTGCCCAGCTGCTGGTCAAGCTAGCCCAGCTTAACGCGCGGGCCCAGGGCAGGAGCATCGCGTCTCTGGTGGTGGCCAGACGACAGCTCTGGCTCTCGCAGGCGAGAGTCCAGGAGCATGACAAAGCTCCCTTGTTGGATGCCCCAATTACACCGGGGCACACATTTGGCCCAGCGGTGGAAGAGATGCTGCAAAGCTCAGCTAAGGCTAGAGAGGCATCACAGCAGTTGGCTACGATATGGCCGCGTAGGCCTTTCCAGGTCAAACGCCCACAAGAACATCAGTGGCGTAGAACACCACCGCAACACCAGCCGCGTCCAGGGGGTACTAAGACCTCCCCGGCGGATACAGCAGCGCGTGGCCAAATCCCAAGGGGACGACCGCAGCGCACAGGGTGGCGACCTAGAGGAGGCGGCAGACCACGCCCTCGTGGCTCTAGCCAGGCCCCTCGTGAGCGAGCGAAGCCTAAGCAGCCCTGAGAAAACCAGGCAGCCATTAACCCAACCCTATACTGTTCCACAGCTTCTGTTTTGGCAACAATGCACCAGCGATATCTGGGTGCGCAAGACTATACTCACCGGGTACACCCTTCAGTTCCGGTTAAACCCCCCCCCCTTCAGGGGGGTGGTGGTAACTGTGGTGAAGGACGTGGTTCAGTCCTCAGCTCTGAATGTGGAAATACAGGCATTGCTCAGGAAGCGTGCCATTCAACTAGTAGACCCTGCTCTGACCGACCAGGGGTTCTACTCCAAATACTTCCTTGTGCCAAAGAAGGACGGCGGGCTCCACCCTATTCTAGACCTGCGTGTACTGAACAAATACCTACGGGTGTTGTCGTTCAGGATGCTCACGCACAGGCACATTGTCCAGTCTGTCCGGCAGGGCGACTGGTTTACCACCGTAGACCTCACAGATGCGTACTTTCACGTTCCCATCTGTCCGGGTCACAGGAAGTACCTACGTTTCGCATTTCAGAGCAGGGTCTGCGAGTTTTGTGTCCTGCCATTCGGCCTGTCTCTAGCTCCTCGAACCTTTTCGAAGTGTATGGACGCCATTTTAGCCCCCTTGCGGGTTCAAGGCGTCCGACTGCTGAATTATCTGGACGACTGGCTCGTCTGCGCGCAGTCAAAGGAGCAGTTGGCACAGCACACAGTGATGGTTACAGACCGTCTTCAGCGGCTAGGTCTGAAGGTCAATCCAGACAAGAGCCGCCTCGTGCCCAGCCAACAGACCGAGTTTTTGGGTCTGCATCTGGACTCAGTGTCCATGGAAGCGACCCTATCGACACAAAGAGTTGCCTCATTAGAGCGGTGTCTCTCCCTATTCAGGTTGAGAGAAACAATCAGCATGGAGCTCTGTCAGCGCATGCTGGGGTTGATGGCTGCCGCCTCGCAAGCCCTTCCTTTGGGCTTACTACACCAGAGACCTCTGCAGGCCTGGTTCAATGCCTTCGCGTTGCACCCGCGGAGAGACAAGCACCGCAGGCTGAGGGTATCCCGAACCTGCTGGGAAGCATTACGCTGGTGGAAAGTTCAGTCGAACATCCGCCAGGGCGTGCGCTTGGGTCCCATCTTCCGAAGGGAAGTTATCACAACCGACGCTTCCAACCAAGGTTGGGGAGCAG
Organism: Acipenser ruthenus; assembly: GCF_902713425.1. Taxonomy (NCBI): domain Eukaryota; kingdom Metazoa; phylum Chordata; class Actinopteri; order Acipenseriformes; family Acipenseridae; genus Acipenser; species Acipenser ruthenus. The sequence goes on from NC_081233.1 coordinate 113,986, forward strand.
TCTGGAACGGGACAGGGACCCGTGGAGTGTGGTCAGGACCCTGGAGGTCAGCCCACATCAACGCTCTGGAACTCAGAGCAGTGGACCTCGCCCTTCGGCACTTCTTGCCAGTGCTTCTAGACAAGCACGTGTTAGTGCGGTCAGACAACACCACAGTAGTGGCGTATATCAATCGCCAGGGCGGATTGCGGTCCCCAGGTCTTCACCGGATGGTAACGCGGCTGTTGCTCTGGGCTCAACCGCGGTTAGCCTCTCTGCGTGCAGTTCATCTGCCGGGCAGAGTCAATTACGCAGCGGATCTCCTGTCCAGAGGAGGTCCTCTTGCGGGCGAATGGCGTCTTCACCCTCGGGTGGTAGAGCGCATTTGGGACTGGTTCGGCACAGCGCAAGTTGATCTCTTCGCTTCGCGAGAGACCACGCACTGCCCCCTATGGTTCTCGGTGAAGGACCTCGACAGCCCCCTAGGAGTCGATGCACTGGCTCACGAATGGCCGCCAGGGCTCCTGTACGCATTTCTACCGATTTCGATGCTCCCCGCCTTCTTGGAGAAGGTCAGGGTAGAGCAAGCGACAGTGATTCTGATCGCTCCTCGGTGGCCTCGGAGGATATGGTTCCCGAGTCTAGTGCAGTTGTTGCACGGTCGCCCGAGGGAGCTCCCTCTGCGAGCGGACCTGTTGTCCCAAGCCCAAGGAGGGCTATGGCATCCGAACCCCAAGCTCATGCAGCTATGGGCTTGGCCCCTGAGCGGGAGCGCCTGTCAGCCTTAGGGCTTTCGACGGCGGTTATATCCACTATTCAGAGTGCGAGAGCGCCCTCTACTCGGTCGCAATATACGTATAAGTGGCAATTATTTCAGAGTTGGTGTCTGGCTGAGGGCCATGACCCGGTCTCCTGCTTTATGGCAGTGATATTACAGTTTCTGCAGAAGCTGTTAGACGAGGGTAAGTCTCCCTCTACACTTAAAGTGTATTTGGCCGCTATTTCGGCTTGCCACGTACGCATTGACGGGTTATCACCTGGTTGCCATTTTTTGGCATCTCAGTTTCTGAAAGGCGCAAGACGCTTGCGGCCTCCAAGAACGACCAGTTTACCGTCGTGGAGCCTTGATGTGGTGCTGGAAGCCCTTGCCAAGGCACCGTTTGAGCCTCTCCACAGCGTGGATATGAAGCTCATATCTATTAAGACTGTGTTTTTGCTGGCTGTAGTATCAGCAAAACGCGTGAGCGAGTTACATGCACTTTCAGTGCATCCTTCTTGTACTCGTTTTGCAGGAGACGGTTCTAAGGTCTTCATGCGCCCTAATCCGGCCTTTTTACCAAAGGTTATATCCCCGTTCCACATGAACCAGTCAGTCGAGTTGATGGCGTTCCATCCTCCTCCTTTTTCTTCCCCAGAGGAAGAGCGGTTACACATGCTCTGCCCTGTGAGGGCATTGAGGTGTTATATTGACCGTACAAGGACTGTGAGGCAGACAGAACAGTTGTTCATATGCCATGGTTCTAGATCTTTGGGTCAGCCGCTGTCTAAACAGCGCCTTTCCCACTGGATAGTGGATGCTATTAAATTAGCGTATGAATCTGCAGGCCTTCCACCACCAGGGCAGTTGAAGGCGCATTCTACCAGGGGTATGGCGACATCCTGGGCCCTCTTTCGAGGGGTGCCGGTGTCTGATATTTGCGCGGCAGCCAGTTGGGCTACGCCGCATACTTTCATGAGGTTTTACAGGCTAAATGTGCTGGAATCCTCTGCTCCATCATTTGGAGCATCTGTGTTGCACTCTATGACGCCTCAGGTTGCGGACGTGTAGAGTGGTTGACAATATGGTGTGACTATTCCACCTTGGGACAGGTGTCATTGCGAGCATAGACGCTGAGGCGCAGCTCCGCATATGCGTAGATGTACTGCCTACGCAGTTGCGTTATGACGTAAGTCTGTCCTACTGCCGAGAATCCTCCCTCGCGACGGCTTGGGTACACTGTTCCCATACCTTGATGGTTATTTTCGACTTGAAAGGGAACGATAGGTTGCGGATGCAACCCCGGTTCCCTGAAAGAGAAAATAACCATCAAGCCGGGAGGTCGCTTCAGAAGCCTTCACGGCCTGAAGGGCAAAAGAGGAAGTGACTCTCCGCGCGCTGCGTATAGTAAGCTCCCAGGGGGGCGGGCTTACACGGCAGCTTGCGCGGAGGCCTATCGGCAGCTTTGACATAAAGCTCAGCCAATCCCTACTGCCTGACGGCAATGTCCCATACCTTGATGGTTATTTTCTCTTTCAGGGAACCAGGGTTGCATCCGCAACCTATCGTTCCATGTATTTATCAGCAACACTTTATATTGCGTGGCATAAATTAATATTAATAGATATGCAATTGATATTAAATTAATGTTAAATTAATATTTAATAAATGTGCACTAGCTGGTTTCTTGCTAAATGTTAACCAAATGTCGATTGAAAATGTAATGCCACGTCACGTCCATTTATATCACGTTTTGTTACCATTGAAAATATGTAATAATTTCCCCTTATTGAAAATACAGTTAATCTGACTGAAATGTCAATGGAAAGTAACAAGGAATAATTGAACGTAAATTTAATATGCAATTTAACATTCATTTAATATCAGTTTAATATTAATTTATGCCACGTAATATAAAGCATTATCATTTTTTCTAATGAATAAAGTGATCAGTAATCGCGCATATTATTTTGTGGTTACTTTATAAACCAGCCCTTAACATAAAATAAAGAAATAAAGAAATAAGCTCCATATATTGGAAATGTGCAAAGCATCTGAAAATCACATTCAATTCGGTCATTTTAAAAATCCCATCTATTAACATTGCATGTATAAAAACAAGCTGTACAGAAAAATCTCTTTAATGTTTCGTTTAGATTTTGTTTTTAATAGGCCTGCTTTACGAGGCTCGTCTTCATGGAAGGTTTTGGGGTGCTATTCAGCACAGACATGCGCAGTTATATTCTGTGTGCGCGATTCATCCTGTAGTTTAGACCGAAGCTGTCGGGCGCTGCTGCGGACACCAAAATAAACTACAGCAAATCAACATGCATTTCTGATTTATTAATAATAATAATAATAATAATAATAATAATAATAATAATAATAATAAACGGTTTCCTATGCGAGACAATTTCTGCCAATGTCTGTGCAGAATTATGAATTGTGTAATAATTTCTGTGATCGCAGAATTGGGGAGTCCTGGTAGGATTGGTGATTTAAACCTGTTCGTTTATCATTAAAAATAGTGTCGTGTTGGATGTTCAGATGTACGCAGAATCAAATAAAGTAGGTCAGTAGAAAATGTTCTTATGACGCACTGTTTCATACGTGTTGACTTTCTGAAAATTAAATATAGTTCAATATTGAACACTTGATTTGGTGTGTTTGGTGTTTATAAATAAGGGTTAAATTAACGTTTGGGGAGGGGGGCTCATCTTCCTCTTCCTCTTCCACTGGTTAAGGTCATGTGATCGCTCTGCTTCAGATGTAAACAGTGTGCTCAGTATTAATAAAATTACAATATGTCGAGTCTGCTTCCAAAGAATACGTTTTGCAAAGTATAAAGAACACAACAGGCAGCTGCAGGAGTTTTAATGCGTTTGTACCGCGGGCTCAGCTTTGAGGAGCTGGAATGGGTTTGTTCTTTTGTAGAAACGTTTTCATACTAACTCCTGTACTTGATAACATTCATTTAAAAATTCATTTGATGCCTCTGATTAATACGTTTTTGTGACTAATTAGCTATTGACATTTAAAACACTGAGTACTCTGATGTGTGTTTCAATATTAACTAAATCAAGTTATTAATCAAACTCATACATCTCGCTACTACGGAAGCCCTGAACCGCAGATGAAAAAAAAAAACACACACAGATTATCTCGTACGTACGTGATAGTTTCACGTACGTACGAGATAGTTTCACGTACGTACGAGATAAGTTTCACGTACGTACGAGATAGTTTCACGTACGTACGTGATAAGTTTCACGTACGTACGAGATAGTTTCACGTACGTACGTGATAATCTCTAAAATCATGACGGATTTCGATACAGTGCTTCATAATGTAATTTATCTTGACCCGGGACCTTCCTAAAGGCGTGCTTGGTGCATAGGGTAAATTGAGATTATTATTTTTTTTTTAATAGAGTAACGTATAGTATAGTATAGTATAGTATTATATTCACGGTATTTATTATAATAATTAAGCTTATGACTGTCATATTGCTATTGATATTTAATGTAATATATTCCCGAAATGGATTTGTTAGGGTTTTCTCATAACACACGTTTGTTTATGTATCATTTATGGGTGACCCATGATGAATACTGGTAGCTTTACTGAAGTCTTCGCAATTAACAGCTTTGTAGGGTCGTTATTGTAGTTTTGCGTCTGTAGTTCAGGTAGTAAGTAGTTGCAGCTTTTTGTAAATGCGTTCGATCCCTGTAGATCTGGAATGTGTATGTCACGGATCGTAAATACGCGGAGCACAAAAGCTTATAGGACTAACCGTCTAAGTTTCTGTTTATGGGTGAATATATATATATATATATTGGTATATACGAATTGGTGCAAGATTGTCCAGTCAGTTTAAAGTAAGCATTAATGTATGTGCACATTCGTTACTTTACAGTAGTTTGGTGTGTCGATATTTGTTTATTGCACTGCATTTACTGCAGAGGGCATTCTCACTTCATTCATTCAAAATTAAGATAATAAGAAAAACGTTTCTGGAAACAAACGCAGCATTCAGTATATGTGATACATGTACTTAGTAAGCCGTGCTGTGTGGGCGTTTCATAGTATCGCGCAAATAGTATTTATTTATTTGGTTGGTTGGTTTGTTTGCGCTCATGTAACTAATAGTGGCGAACGGTTGATGTGGGGGACATTTTCCATAACGAACTCCCAAAAATAAATAAATAAATAAATAATAACTTGGTGCCCCTCCCCCAAAGAAAAAGATACATATTTGTTTTTAGTATATATTCAGGCAACTTGTAAAGACAATATAAACACTTACTCCTAAAAAAAAAGTGTTTAAACAAAAATGTTATGCCAGATGTGGCAGTAGTTTGCTCTGCTTCATACACCAGTCTTGTTGGAACAGAAAGTTTCTTACATTTAAATTCCTAGCTGACTTATTCAAATTCCCCTGTAGACTTTCCCTGTACATTTCTATATTCATGTTGCCTTCTATTATTACAAGTACACACCAAACGTTAATTCCGTGTGTTCCATGTTTCATGGTGGGTTGCAGGTACTCCTCTGTACATTTCTCCACACCATCACTCTCTCATCTGAGCCAAACAAATAACATTTGGATTCATCTGACAAATTACTTTGCTTGGAAAAGCTTCTGGCTTCTGAAAATACCTTTGGGCAAAATATTTTCTTCTTGTTGATTGAACTGATGAAGGGCTTCTTTTTAGCAACCCATCCATTAAATCCCTTCTCTACACTCTATTCTTACTGTTTGTTTGACACCTTAACACCATATTCCTCAACTAGCTCCTGCACAATATCTGAAGCACTCACTTTTCTGTTTCTGCCTAAATAATTGTTTGAAAACATCGGGCTTAAAATCTTTGTTAAAAAAAACTTTAATATGGGAGAAAAACTGTTAATATTTGCTTTGCAGGTTGCCTAAATACAGCATGTCTCAAAACAAAATTATACACAATTCAGTCATCAAGAATTCAGAGATATTGCTTGACAGTGCTGATTGTTGTTTCCTTAGAAAGCCAACAGTAATGCCATGTGCCTGAGAGTTGTTGATGCCTGCGCTGCCATCTCACTGGACACATGTGCACACGTGTATCGCTCTGTTGCTGGCCGCTATAATAAATGTCTCGATGTCAATGGTGGACACTTTGAATATCTACAGTAGTGTACATCGTAAGTTATGCTTCTTGCTTTCCAATAAAATAAGAATCAGTACAGTAGATAACATGTCTATATTTCTAACGATTAAATTGTCTATACATTTTTTTGAGACACCCTGTGTATACTAAATACAAATTAGTAGTTTTTTCTATGCAATATTTAGATTTAATAGGAAAAATTACAACAACAAAAAACAACAAACGTGGCACTGTCTGAATAATTGTTATAGTCACTGCATATAATTTACCTAAAATTGTTAGAGAAACATTTTAATTACTATGTCATTTAGCATAAACAACCCTATGATATCTGGATCTTCTATATTGTTATTAACTACCACTACTATTACTACTACTATTTTTTATTTATCATAATTATTATGCATAACAGTATTATAAATATATTTAAATATAATCACTTAAGTTTATAAACTTAAATTCTGTTTATGTCCTTAAAACTTTAGATTATATACAAGAATGGCAGATCAAAAGGACATATTTCCATTTCTTCAGGAGCGTGGAGTTGGTGATGAGGCCATTCAGCAGATGCAAAGTCAGAAGGTACGTTTGTTCAAAGAATGATTTTTTTAACATAAAAAGAACACCTTTAAGAGCAAGGAATGTTGTAAAACTTAAATATAATGCAAGTCTGGGTATACTTTTTACTGATTCTTAAAGACCCAGGGAGAATCTAACCATACAGATACATTATTAACTCCCTTCTTTGTGCAAACCTCAAGCTACAATATGACTTCATGCTTTGCATATTTAAAGATAAACATCTAGCACAGTGGATCATAGGTGGAATACAGAGGAAATGTCCTTCTTGTTGATGACACTTCTAGCTGCACCACACATCAAAATGGAATAGATGAGCTTCAGGTGCAAAAAAGGTACTGCAGAAAGTGAGCTGCAGTGCACAGATACCAACAGGCTGACTGACTGAGATAGTGAGAACGCTAGTTGCCAGAGTGATGTAAGGGACACTGACTGAAGAGTAAAAGAAGATCTCAAACACCTTGTGTGTTTTTTCTAGCATCTCACTGATTTGTCAAAAATGTCATGCAGAATATTCTGCTCAAGAAAAAATCCAGAAATTTCAGTCCAATATTTTGAAATGTGTGCATGAAGCCTGTGTCTGTTCAATATTAGGAATTATTTTTACCTCAGTTTTAATGTTGTACAATCAAAAAATACTTCAGAAAACTACTTCAGAGATAGTTGTTCAACTGCTCAAATAGTAAACACTGATGGGTAATTTACAAAACAATAAGCCAAAAACATTACTGTAGTCACTGTGATTTGTCTTCATGTTTTAATGTATTTATTCTTAAATGTGTATTGTTTTTTATTTTTACAGATTGACTCTTCAACCGTTCTGCTGATGGATGATGAAACTTTAGCGAGATACTTGCCTGCTCTAGGGGATAGAATGGCTTTGAAAAGTTATTGCACAAAACAAGCTGGCAGTAATTCACATGATGGAAAGTACACCAACCATGTGAGGAAAAACGTGCTTCTTGAAAAACTCAGGAAAAAAATGAAGTTAAAGCAATCATCAGCAGTCAGTTCTGATTCAAGTGATGATGAAAATCATTCACAACACAAAGTAGGGAAATCAATGGTTGGAAACAAATATGCTGCAAAAAGCAACAGGAAAATAGAGTTTGGCTGGATACATAATGGGAGACAAGTCCGTGTTCGTGGTGGGGGTGGTACTAGAAAAATCTCTGTCCCAAAGAACATGGACTGTGAGGGGTTGTTAAAGATCGGGAAAGATCTGTTTTTTCCTGATGGACAGTCAAAAAAAGGGAATGAAAAAGAGTTCATTTTTAAAATCTGGGATTTTAAAGAAAATGTGTTACCACTTGGTGTGACTGTAGGGGATGTGTATGAAAAAGTTAAAATGGGGATTGTTCGTTTCTACTTAGCGTCTCTGGATCAAAATAGAGTTGAAACAACTGTGCAAGTGGTAGACAATGTCCTAGAAGAAAGGTCAAGTACTGTAGACTGCAATGTGCCTTTCGATGCTGCTGAGTCTGCACAAGTTCATCTTCCAGAAAAAGTCAGCATGCACCCAGTATCTGAAACATGTACCTCAAATTCTTCCAGAAATGTAAGAAGTGATTCACTGAAAGAAATGCCTGCCAATCACTGTTTTCTAACTGATTCTGCTGCCACTGAATGTGACATTGGCCTCTGCAGCTCTGGAAACATTATAACATCTGCTTTTGTGAGCGTTATATTTTCTTCTGATTCGGAGGTAGAGTTTTATCCATTCAATGTTGAAAGTGAAGTGTGTGATGACACTGTGCCTTGGGTGACACCAGGCATTCCCAATGAATACCAACCAGTTCCTACTTCCCTTAAGCCAATGCTTGAAACCAATAACCCTATTGTTTGTTCTACACCTGAACACAGACCACCAAACTCACCTGTAAGACAAGAACAATTAATCACCTTCATCACCTCCTCAACACCTGCACCCAGCTCTGCTCTGCAACAGATGCACCCACTGCCACCAAACTCAACACCTGCACCCAGCTCGCCTCCACTGCAGCTGTCAGATGTGTACTACGTAACTTTACACAGGGTAATCATAGTTCAAGATATGATAGCAGCGTTTAAAGATTCAAGCATTTTGAATGCTTCTCTGAAAATATCCTTTGCTGATGAAGCAGGTGCTGATGCGTCTGGTGTCTCGCGGGATGCATATGCTGCTTTTTGGGCCACTTTTATGCAGAACCGCGCTGAAGGAGAGCTGGAACGTGTTCCAGCACTGTGTCCGGAATATGGCAAAGAGGAATGGGAATCCTTGGGAAGAATACTAATTAAGGGATACATAGACCATTCCTATTTCCCAATTCAACTCTCGCTTGCATTTGTTGTTGCTGTAGTCCATGGAGAGTCCAAAATTACTCCCGAAATATTGATTGATTCTTTTTTGAGCTATATTGCTTCATTTGAGAAAGATGTAATAACTGCAGCAATGAATGGTAGCATTGGAGAAGATGATCATGATGAGTTGCTGGAAATTCTGTCTAGAATGGGTTGTCACACAGTTCCATCTCTCGATGACATGAAGGGCACAATTCTGCAAGTAGCCCATAAACAGCTGATACAAGAACCAAAATATGCCTTGGACATTATGTCCAATATAATCCGCAGCACTCTGCAAATGTTTCTACCAGATGTTTCAGCTGTAGTAGCATTGTATGAGGCCAAGAAGGTCACAGTAAAAGGAGTACTAAAACTTATTGAAGCCAAGGTTCAGAATGCAGCCCAGAACAAGACATTGAATTTCTTGAAGCAGTTCATCCGCTCTTTGCATGATGAACGACTCCAGAAATTCTTGCGCTTTGTGACGGGAGCAGATATTATGTGTGTTGAGAAAATTGAAGTGCAATTCACTACTCTGAGAGGTCTGGAGCGAAGGCCGATTGCACACACCTGTGGACCGCTTTTAGAGGTGCCATGCACCTATAATTCCTATCCAGAATTTAGAAGTGAATTCCAGAATATTTTGGATGGTGATTGTCACAGAATGGACATAATGTGAATGCTTTAATTAAGGTGGCGTGTTCCATTTATAAAGTAGATCTGCAGAGACTTGTGTGCACTTTTTCTGAGAACTTTACTTGGAATTCAAAAAGCCTATACCTGGATAAATCTTCTTTAAGCAGATAGAGATGATGATGCTACAGTACATACATGTGAGTTGGTTAAGAACTGATGAAAGATATCTTAGAATTTTAGCAATTTAAATGCAGGTGATAAACACTGTAAAAGTGTGTTGTTAGAAGCAGCGTGCTGCCTTCTCTTAAAAAGTACCTTTATTGTGCTCATAATCTGCATAGTGCATCAACATTCCCCATTGTTAGCTTTGTTATGAGGAATTCTTCATCTGTGCATAGGAAAACAGTTATACATACAGGATGGATTTTTACAGAATCTCTGAACCACAGAGTGCAAAAGACTAATGGTCCGTATCATCTATATGTGATACCGTAGGTCGGTGGTGCACAACTCTGGCCCTCGAGATTCATTCCAGTCAGGGTTTTTTGTTTCAGTCAGTTCCTGAATGAGTTAATTGACCCCTAACAGGTATAATTAACTAATTTAGGATCTGCTTGGATTAAAGGTCTGAACTGGAATGGATCTCGAGGGCCAGAGTTGTGCACCACTGTCGTCGTTTCTCATGTGCACTTACATCTCATTACATTAACAGTTGAGTGGAAGATTATCAGTCCACCTCGGAACAAATCTATTCCAATTTAAGAAAGACAGGTGTTAAATGACATGTTATCGTTAAATTACATGGTATGGTTAAATTATGATGGCGTTCCATAGAACAATGTACTATAATGTACCTTATTCTATATACATTGTTCTGTTTTAAATTGGATTGGATATAACACTTTACTTGACTGAAAATGTAAAAAGCATATTGAAAATGAGTTGTCAGCCATTTACATGTTAAAAGCAGGAAACACATATGTCTGGTTTCACAGACCCCAATAAGCACTAATCTTGCATTACCTCATGTTATTTTAGGTAAAGTAACCCAAGATTAGTGCCAATTGGGGTCTGTGAAACCAGCCGTTTATGTAGACTACGTTTCAGTTCATAGTAAGGTACACTTTTTCACTGTGGTTCAAGGATTGTGTAGGTTGTTTGTACAACACACATATTTTGTGTTTTAATGATGACAGTTGTTGTGATTTAAGTCATCTAGATTTGTGTTGCCATTCTGGGTCCTGTTCACATGGATTAAAACAATAGTAGGCAGTAAAACATTTATTTAGTAAACATTTCACTATATATTCCTTTTTTTTAAAGGAATGTAGAATTGTTCTTGAAAATGGACAATGTTTAATTTATCACATTTAAGTCTTAAGTAGGGTACAGCTGTGTGAATAAGGGCTTATTGTGTGCCTTATGATGGTTTTATTTATTGTATTATTTTATTTTACAAATGTTTAAATCATTCATTTTCTCTGCCATAAGCATTTAGTAAATTTAGACATGTTTTTTCTTGGTTGTAATTTTTATTTGAAACCCTGCCGGAAGCTACATGTTTTGTAGTCCTTGCTATGATACTGGTTTATGTCAGAGAGTTCCTCAGGCCAGGGTATGCTACTACAAATAAGAATTTAAATATATACATTTTTACATCCAACAGGACCAAAAGTTTGGGGTGGATTAGCAACTTTTCATTTCTTCCATTTCTAATACCAGTATCTGCCCCAATGTAAGGTGTATTTTAACTGTATTTGAGATGTGTTTTAGAATGTGAAAGGGTTAAAATGAAGACAACAGCACCAACAAACTGGTAAAATGTTTTTTTTTTATATATACTTTTATTTAAAAATGAATGTCACATAAGTATGTTACAGATAACAGTTTTCTTCTGAAGGGCTGTATTTCTGAACATAAGTGGATCTTGAGTTAACAAAAGGGAAAAATCAGACTTATTGTATCATAATTTGGAGGGGGGTTTTCACTGAAGTTGTACTGTGTTTGTTATAAAAGGTGTTCTTTTACATTGCAAATAATAGATAAATGTACCCAACAACAATTTATAATAATAATAATTAAAAAATACAGATGATAGTGTTAGGTCTGCTTTTAAAATTGATTAACAACAATTTATCACAGCATCTAGTTTTATTTGTGGTTTTGAATCTCAAGTGATCCATAAAACTTTTGTAAAGTAATTTATTTTTTTCCCTTCATTTTCAGTCTTCAAGAAAAAAATATTTGTGAAAGCTGGTTTTACAAAAACTGATATCCTTACAAACAATTTGGTAAACATCTTCTCATTATTGTTAAATTGCTGTGAGTGGATCAGAAGTAATGTTTTAAAACAAATCACATTTTAAGTGTCCAATTGAAGTTCTAAAACCTTTTTTTAAAGAAATACCTTTTACAAGCATACTATATATATATATATATATATATATATATATATATATATATATATATATATATATATATATCTTAATCTTACTATATTTGGATTATAGTTTCACTTTAAAAGGGGTATACATTTTCTGTAATAAAAATCCTCCCTTCAGATTTCAAAGTGTACTTTGGCGTTTCTCAATAAATAAAAGTGTAGCTGAAAATAACATTGTCTCTTTTTATTTGTCAAATCTAATTTGTTTATACCTATGTCTCTATTAAACCATGAGTTGCCCTACGATAGCTATACATTCCAATGGAAACAAATGTTCTACTCAAGCTAACACATTGATTGGAGACATCACTTGTTTTATGTAATCTGAGATTTACAAAATTTTTCATGTTTTTTTAACATTAAATATTAAAAACAATTAAGAAAAAATGTCATTTTCACAATCTTTTAAAAAAGAAATCAACAAACTAAATCACCACTCATGTTTGAGAAAACAGCTGAGATTTCTATCCACTGATCTTTTACAAAGTATCTAAAGAGGGCAATCCAATTCATTAACTGTTTTAAACCAGTTTAAATCACTTCTGGCAACTATAAGTCTTTTGAAAAACCCATTAAAACTACCCTATTCCCATTCTGCATTGCAGTGTGGAAAGAGGCCATCGTTTTAGCAGCACAAGTCTCTGCAATTCTGGCTCTCAGTGGTGATTCAAACTTAGGTATAAAAAAATTGCACAAAAAAAAAATCTAAATTTAAATGAATAAAGACCAACAATGGGGAAGATTACAGCAAATTCCAAATTTCCTCTTTCAAAGTTATGTAGAGATGTGTGGCTTGGTCTATATCACCTGGTGGATCAAGTCCACGTTCAACCATCAAAAGGCTGCACAGTTCAAACACTGTTTTGTCGCAGGGATAGTTTCTCCTTGTGAGGCATTCTTCTTCACAATTCAAAATGTCATCCCTGCTGCTGGGACAGAGATGATCAGCAACTCCATAGAGATGTGGAAGGGTGTACATTATGAGCGGTCGACCGTGAGGTGTAGTTCGGTTTCGCTGAGCACGAATGGGATGGGTGTTCCAAATGTGGGCAACTGTGTTCAGTTCGTCCTGCAGCAAAATAAAATACCGGTATATGTTTTTGTTTAAAAACTTTTTTTTTTTAATCACTACATTTGCAAACATAGTATCCCACTGCCGTGGACCAAAGTACAATACATTTAAGCATTGTATAAAACACATTTATAAAACCATTAACCCGTTAAGTGCCATTGTCCTTATTTGAGGACAGGCTACTTTGTAACTGTTGTAGCGTTAACTCTCTTTACTTTATTACTGTCTAAATTTAACTGCACGCACACACACGCGCGCACACACACACAGCTACTGTTTACACTAATCAAATCAATCAATCAATTAATGTTTATAACGCCTTTCATGGCAAGACTATAACAAAGCGCTTTACAGAAAAAAATATCAAAATAATAACAATATATCGGGGTAGGTGTAACCTAAAACAGTATGAGAAAAACACATGCTACAATATAGGATACACCCAGGATACTTCAACTATATGCTATGCTATTTTGGAATTTCACATATTTGGGGAAACATGTATCCTATTCCCAATGAAGAAGCCGTATTCTTTGCATTTAACTATGAACAAGGTGAAATAAGAGTATTGTACGATGCATGATGTTTCTATTTTTATCAATGCAGAGCCCATTTAAATAGACTTGTGATACAACATCAGCACATTTCAGGACTATGAAATATTGTTATATTAGAACCATAAAAAACTATTACTAACCTGTAATAGTTTCATGAAACAAAACTGGATCAGAGACTTGTCAAGAAAATCCCCTGTGAACTGATCCTCTTCCTTCAGCTCTTGGAAAAGGTTCATCCAGAACTGGGCGTTTTCTTTCCTCACAAAACCCCAGAAACTTTCAGTTCTTTGATTATGGTTACTTGAACCATATACAAAACTTCCGTGTCCAGCAAAACGATCAATGGCATTGCGACGAAGAAATCGCTGCATTTGTTCCACATGGATGTTTTCCGTTCCACGATCTGCACTGACTCTTTTTGGACAGCCAGCTCTTGCTGCTATTACTCTCGGGTCACTATTAGTTGAGTACACCTCAAGCCAGATGACACTACGTGAAAAGCCATCCACGCATCCATTTATACAGAGACCATAAGGCTTAAGCTTGTCGTAAGAATCAAGGTGCCACATAAAATTTGGACCAGGGTTATTGTATACTCGTCGCCTAAGCCTCCGATGACTTCGGTGCATCACACCAACTGGGTCAATAATTTTTAACAAAAGCCTTACGGTTTCTCGTTTCACAACAAACCCACGCTGTATGCATTTCAAATGCATTAACCGAGATATCCAAGGAGTTGTCCTGATATCTCGGTTTCCTCCACTATGTAAATCGCAACATCGACAATATCTGAGTAATGTTTTCGGCGATACAGTCTCTTCTTCTGCAGTGTTGCCTGGAGTGTTCTGAGGCTTACAGTAAGGCCATGTCCAATGGAAAGAAGTTCTAGAATTTCTCTTTGCTGAAGTCCTAAACTGAAGTACAGCGATGTCAGATTGTCCAGTTCACCCGCCATCTTCCAACCAGTTTAGTTACCACCTTTCGTTGTTATTAACCAGGCTGTAGAGACCGCTCCCACCTCCCTCCCTCACTGTTACAGCACTGGATTGTAGCACTGCATTCTTGCACTACCCACCTATATCCACCACTAAGAGATTACCACGTACGTACGTGAAACTTATCACGTACGTACGTGAAACTTATCTCGTACGTACGTGAAACTATCTCGTACGTACGTGAAACTATCTCGTACGTACGTGAAACTATCACGTACGTACGTGAAACTATCTCGTACGTACGTGAAACTATCACGTACGTACGTGAAACTATCTCGTACGTACGAGATAATCTGTGTGTGTTTTTTTTTTTTCATCTGCGGTTCAGGGCTTCCGTACGCTACATACCGGTAACTGATTTATTAAAATGTTTGGATAAGCTGCTATTTTATTGATTACTGGCTCGTTCACAGTTTTTCAGATTTCGCTGCAGATGGATTTATTTTCTGGATTTAAGTTTTATTTTTGGTTAAGTGTCGCAGCTTCGCTCCACAGGTTTATTTATTTATTTTTTTCGGGGGGGGGGGGGGGAAGGGGTTGCAAGTTGTATTTCGTTGTACAGAAAAAAGTAAGTTGTGCGCGGCTCTCGTTTCCCTCTCTGTTGTGCGCGGCTCTCGTTTCCCTCTCTGTTGCGCGGCTCTCGTTTCCCTCTCTGTTGTGCGCGGCTCTCGTTTCCCTCTCTGTTGTGCGCGGCTCTCGTTTCCCTCTCTGTTGTGCGCGGCTCTCGTTTCCCTCTCTGTTGTGCGGCTCTCGTTTCCCTCTCTGTTGTGCGCGGCTCTCGTTTCCCTCTCTGTTGTGCGGCTCTCGTTTCCCTCTCTGTTGCGCGGCTCGCGTTTCCCTCTCTGTTGCACGGCTCTCGTTTCCCTCTCTGTTGTGCGCGGCTCTAGTTTCCCTCTCTGTTGTGAGCGGCTCTCGTTTCCCTCTCTGTTGTGCGGCTCTCGTTTCCCTCTCTGTTGCGTGGCTCTTGTTTCCCTCTCTGTTGCGCGGCTCTCGTTTCCCTCTCTGTTGTTCGCGGCTCTCGTTTCCCTCTCTGTTGCGTGGCTCTCGTTTCCCTCTCTGTTGTGCGGCTCTCGTTTCCCTCTCTGTTGCGCGGCTCTCGTTTCCCTCTCTGTTGTGCGCGGCTCTCGTTTCCCTCTCTGTTGTGCGGCTCTCGTTTCCCTCTCTGTTGTGCGCGGCTCTCGTTTCCCTCTCTGTTGTGCGCGGCTCTCGTTTCCCTCTCTGTTGTGCGCGGCTCTCGTTTCCCTCTCTGTTGCGCGCGGCTCTCGTTTTCCTCTCTGTTGTGTGCGGCTCTCGTTTCCCTCTCTGTTGTGCGCGGCTCTCGTTTCCCTCTCTGTTGTGCGCGGCTCTCGTTTCCCTCTCTGTTGTACGGCTTTCGTTTCCCTCTCTGTTGTGGGCGTTTCCCTCTCTGTTGCGCGAGGCTCTCGTTTCCCTCTCTGTTGTGCGCGGCTCTCGTTTCCCTCTCTGTTGTGCGGCTCTCGTTTCCCTCTCTGTTGCGCGGCTCGCGTTTCCCTCTCTGTTGCACGGCTCTCGTTTCCCTCTCTGTTGCGCGCGGCTCTCGTTTTCCTCTCTGTTGTGTGCGGCTCTCGTTTCCCTCTCTGTTGTGCGCGGCTCTCGTTTCCCTCTCTGTTGTGCGCGGCTCTCGTTTCCCTCTCTGTTGTACGGCTTTCGTTTCCCTCTCTGTTGTGGGCGTTTCCCTCTCTGTTGCGCGAGGCTCTCGTTTCCCTCTCTGTTGTGCGCGGCTCTCGTTTCCCTCTCTGTTGTGCGGCTCTCGTTTCCCTCTCTGTTGCGCGGCTCGCGTTTCCCTCTCTGTTGCACGGCTCTCGTTTCCCTCTCTGTTGTGCGCGGCTCTAGTTTCCCTCTCTGTTGTGAGCGGCTCTCGTTTCCCTCTCTGTTGTGCGGCTCTCGTTTCCCTCTCTGTTGCGTGGCTCTTGTTTCCCTCTCTGTTGCGCGGCTCTCGTTTCCCTCTCTGTTGTTCGCGGCTCTCGTTTCCCTCTCTGTTGCGTGGCTCTCGTTTCCCTCTCTGTTGTGCGGCTCTCGTTTCCCTCTCTGTTGCGCGGCTCTCGTTTCCCTCTCTGTTGTGCGCGGCTCTCGTTTCCCTCTGTTGTTCGCGGCTCTCGTTTCCCTCTCTGTTGTGTGGCTCGCGTTTCCCTCTGTTGTGTGGCTCTCGTTTCCCTCTCTGTTGTGCGCGGCTCTCGTTTCCCTCTCTGTTGTGCGGCTCTCGTTTCCCTCTCTGTTGCGTGGCTCTTGTTTCCCTCTTTGTTGCGCGGCTCTCGTTTTCCTCTCTGTTGTGTGCGGCTCTCGTTTCCCTCTCTGTTGTGCGCGGCTCTCGTTTCCCTCTCTGTTGTGCGCGGCTCTCGTTTCCCTCTCTGTTGTACGGCTCTCGTTTCCCTCTCTGTTGTGGGCGTTTCCCTCTCTGTTGCGCGAGGCTCTCGTTTCCCTCTCTGTTGTGCGCGGCTCTCGTTTCCCTCTCTGTTGCGCGGCTCGCGTTTCCCTCTCTGTTGTGCGCGGCTCTCGTTTCCCTCTCTGTTGCACGGCTCTCGTTTCCCTCTCTGTTGCGCGCGGCTCTCGTTTCCCTCTCTGTTGCGCGCGGCTCTCGTTTTCCTCTCTGTTGCGCGTGGCTCTCGTTTCCCTCTCTGTTGTGCGGCTCTCGTTTCCCTCTCTGTTGCGTGGCTCTTGTTTCCCTCTCTGTTGCGCGGCTCTCGTTTCCCTCTCTGTTGTTCGCGGCTCTCGTTTCCCTCTCTGTTGCGTGGCTCTCGTTTCCCTCTCTGTTGTGCGGCTCTCGTTTCCCTCTCTGTTGCGCGGCTCGCGTTTCCCTCTCTGTTGTGCGCGGCTCTCGTTTCCCTCTCTGTTGCGCTGCTCTCGTTTCCCTCTCTGTTGCGCGGCTCTCGTTTCCCTCTCTGTTGCGCGAGGCTCTCGTTTCCCTCTCTGTTGCGCGAGGCTCTCGTTTCCCTCTCTGTTGTGAGCGGCTCTCGTTTCCCTCTCTGTTGCGCGGCTCTCGTTTCCCTCTCTGTTGTGCGGCTCTCGTTTCCCTCTCTGTTGCGCGAGGCTCTCGTTTCCCTCTCTGTTGTGCGGCTCTCGTTTCCCTCTCTGTTGCGCGTGGCTCTCGTTTCCCTCTCTGTTGTGCGGCTCTCGTTTCCCTCTCTGTTGCGCGGCTCTCGTTTCCCTCTCTGTTGCGCGGTTCGCGTTTCCCTCTCTGTTGTGTGGCTCTCGTTTCCCTCTCTGTTGTGCGTGGCTCTCGTTTCCCTCTCTGTTGCGCGGCTCTCGTTTCCCTCTCTGTTGCGCGGCTCTCGTTTCCCTCTCTGTTGTGCGTGGCTCTCGTTTCCCTCTCTGTTGCGCGGCTCTCGTTTCCCTCTCTGTTGTGCGTGGCTCTCGTTTCCCTCTGTTGTGAGCGGCTCTCGTTTCCCTCTCTGTTGCGCGGCTCTCGTTTCCCTCTCTGTTGTGCGCGGCTCTCGTTTCCCTCTCTGTTGTGAGCGGCTCTCGTTTCCCTCTCTGTTGTGCGCGGCTCTCGTTTCCCTCTCTGTTGTGCGCGGCTCTCGTTTCCCTCTCTGTTGCGCGGCTCTCGTTTCCCTCTCTGTTGTGCGCGGCTCTCGTTTCCCTCTCTGTTGTGAGCGGCTCTCGTTTCCCTCTCTGTTGCGCGGCTCTCGTTTCCCTCTCTGTTGCGTGGCTCTTGTTTCCCTCTCTGTTGCGCGGCTCTCGTTTCCCTCTCTGTTGTTCGCGGCTCTCGTTTCCCTCTCTGTTGTGCGCGGCTCTCGTTTCCCTCTCTGTTGCGTGGCTCTCGTTTCCCTCTCTGTTGCGCGGCTCTCGTTTCCCTCTCTGTTGCGCGGCGCTCGTTTCCCTCTCTGTTGTGCGTGGCTCTCGTTTCCCTCTCTGTTGTGAGCGGCTCTCGTTTCCCTCTCTGTTGCGCGGCTCTCGTTTCCCTCTCTTGTGCGCGGCTCTCGTTTCCCTCTCTGTTGTGAGCGGCTCTCGTTTCCCTCTCTGTTGCGCGGCTCTCGTTTCCCTCTCTGTTGTGCGCGGCTCTCGTTTCCCTCTCTGTTGTGCGCGGCTCTCGTTTCCCTCTCTGTTGCGCGGCTCTCGTTTCCCTCTCTGTTGTGCGCGGCTCTCGTTTCCCTCTTTGTTGTGCGCGGCTCTCGTTTCCCTCTCTGTTGTGCGCGGTTCTCGTTTCCCTCTCTGTTGCGCGGCTCTCGTTTCCCTCTCTGTTGTGCGCGGCTCTCGTTTCCCTCTCTGTTGTGCGCGGCTCTCGTTTCCCTCTTTGTTGTGCGCGGCTCTCGTTTCCCTCTCTGTTGCGCGCGGCTCTCGTTTCCCTCTCTGTTGTGCGCGGCTCTCGTTTCCCTCTGTTGTTCGCGGCTCTCGTTTCCCTCTCTGTTGTGTGGCTCGCGTTTCCCTCTGTTGTGTGGCTCTCGTTTCCCTCTCTGTTGTGCGCGGCTCTCGTTTCCCTCTCTTTTGTGCACGGCTCTCGTTTCCCTCTGTTGTTCGCGGCTCTCGTTTCCCTCTCTGTTGTGTGGCTCGCGTTTCCCTCTGTTGTGTGGCTCTCGTTTCCCTCTCTGTTGCGCGGCTCTCGTTTCCCTCTCTGTTGTGCACGGCTCTCGTTTCCCTCTCTGTTGCGCGGCTCTCGTTTCCCTCTCTGTTGTGCGGCTCTCGTTTCCCTCTCTGTTGCGCGGCTCTCGTTTCCCTCTCTGTTGTGCGGCTTGCGTTTCCCTCTCTTTTGTGCGCGGCTCTCGTTTTCCTCTCTGTTGTGCGGCTCGCGTTTCCCTCTCTGTTGTGCGCGGATCTCGTTTCCCTCTCTGTTGTGCGGCTCTTGTTTTCCTCTCTGTTGTGCGGCTCTCGTTTCCCTCTCTGTTGTGCGGCTCGCGTTTCCCTCTCTGTTGTGCGCGGATCTCGTTTCCCTCTCTGTTGTGCGGCTCTTGTTTTCCTCTCTGTTGTGCGGCTCTCGTTTCCCTCTCTGTTGTGCGGCTCTTGTTTTCCTCTCTGTTGCGTGGCTCGCGTTTCCCTCTCTGTTGCGCGGCTCTCGTTTCCATCTCTGTTGCGCGCGGCTCTCGTTTTCCTCTCTGTTGTGTGTGGCTCTCGTTTCCCTCTCTGTTGTGCGGCTCTTGTTTTCCTCTCTGTTGCGCGGCTCGCGTTTCCCTCTCTGTTGTGCGGCTCTCGTTTTCCTCTCTGTTGTGTGTGGCTCTCGTTTCCCTCTCTGTTGTGCGGCTCTCGTTTCCCTCTCTGTTGTGCTGCTCTCGTTTCCCTCTCTGTTGCGCGGCTCTCGTTTCCCTCTCTGTTGTGCGGCTCTCGTTTCCCTCTCTGTTGTGCGGCTCTTGTTTTCCTCTCTGTTGCGTGGCTCGCGTTTCCCTCTCTGTTGTGCGGCTCTTGTTTTCCTCTCTGTTGTGTGGCTCTCGTTTCCCTCTCTGTTGTGCGGCTCTCGTTTCCCTCTCTGTTGCGCGCGGCTCTCGTTTTCCTCTCTGTTGTGTGCGGCTCGCGTTTCCCTCTCTGTTGTGCGGCTCTCGTTTTCCTCTCTGTTGTGTGTGGCTCTCGTTTCCCTCTCTGTTGTGCGGCTCTCGTTTCCCTCTCTGTTGTGCGGCTCTTGTTTTCCTCTCTGTTGCGTGGCTCGCGTTTCCCTCTCTGTTGTGCGGCTCTCGTTTTCCTCTCTGTTGTGCGCGGCTCTCGTTTTCCTCTCTGTTGTGTGTGGCTCTCGTTTCCCTCTCTGTTGTGTGGCTCGCGTTTCCCTCTCTGTTGTGCGGCTCTCGTTTCCCTCTCTGTTGTGCGGCTCTCGTTTTCCTCTCTGTTGTGTGTGGCTCTCGTTTCCCTCTCTGTTGTGCGGCTCTCGTTTCCCTCTCTGTTGTGCGGCTCTTGTTTTCCTCTCTGTTGCGTGGCTCGCGTTTCCCTCTCTGTTGTACGGCTCTCGTTTCCCTCTCTGTTGTGCGGCTCTCGTTGCCCTCTCTGTTGTGCGCGGATCTCGTTTCCCTCTCTGTTGCGCGGCTCTCGTTTCCCTCTCTGTTGCGCGTGGCTCGCGTTTCCCTCTCTGTTGCGCGGCTCTCGTTTCCATCTCTGTTGCGCGCGGCTCTCGTTTTCCTCTCTGTTGTGTGTGGCTCTCGTTTCCCTCTCTGTTGTGCGGCTCTTGTTTTCCTCTCTGTTGCGCGGCTCGCGTTTCCCTCTCTGTTGTGCGGCTCTCGTTTTCCTCTCTGTTGTGTGTGGCTCTCGTTTCCCTCTCTGTTGTGCGGCTCTCGTTTCCCTCTCTGTTGTGCTGCTCTCGTTTCCCTCTCTGTTGCGCGGCTCTCGTTTCCCTCTCTGTTGTGCGGCTCTCGTTTCCCTCTCTGTTGTGCGGCTCTTGTTTTCCTCTCTGTTGCGTGGCTCGCGTTTCCCTCTCTGTTGTGCGGCTCTTGTTTTCCTCTCTGTTGTGTGGCTCTCGTTTCCCTCTCTGTTGTGCGGCTCTCGTTTCCCTCTCTGTTGCGCGCGGCTCTCGTTTTCCTCTCTGTTGTGTGCGGCTCGCGTTTCCCTCTCTGTTGTGCGGCTCTCGTTTTCCTCTCTGTTGTGTGTGGCTCTCGTTTCCCTCTCTGTTGTGCGGCTCTCGTTTCCCTCTCTGTTGTGCGGCTCTTGTTTTCCTCTCTGTTGCGTGGCTCGCGTTTCCCTCTCTGTTGTGCGGCTCTCGTTTTCCTCTCTGTTGTGCGCGGCTCTCGTTTTCCTCTCTGTTGTGTGTGGCTCTCGTTTCCCTCTCTGTTGTGTGGCTCGCGTTTCCCTCTCTGTTGTGCGGCTCTCGTTTCCCTCTCTGTTGTGCGGCTCTCGTTTTCCTCTCTGTTGTGTGTGGCTCTCGTTTCCCTCTCTGTTGTGCGGCTCTCGTTTCCCTCTCTGTTGTGCGGCTCTTGTTTTCCTCTCTGTTGCGTGGCTCGCGTTTCCCTCTCTGTTGTACGGCTCTCGTTTCCCTCTCTGTTGTGCGGCTCTCGTTGCCCTCTCTGTTGTGCGCGGATCTCGTTTCCCTCTCTGTTGCGCGGCTCTCGTTTCCCTCTCTGTTGCGCGTGGCTCTCGTTTCCCTCTCTGTTGTGCGGCTCTCGTTTCCCTCTCTGTTGTGCGCGGATCTCGTTTCCCTCTCTGTTGCGCGTGGCTCTCGTTTCCCTCTCTGTTGTGCGGCTCTCGTTTCCCTCTCTGTTGCGCGTCTCTCGTTTCCCTCTCTGTTGCGCGGCTCTCGTTTCCCTCTCTGTTGTGCGGCTCTCGTTTCCCTCTCTGTTGTGCGGCTCTCGTTTCCCTCTCTGTTGTGCGCGGATCTCGTTTCCCTCTCTGTTGTGCGGCTCTCGTTTCCCTCTCTGTTGTGCGGCTCTCGTTTCCCTCTCTGTTGTGCGGCTCTCGTTTCCCTCTCTGTTGTGCGGATCTCGTTTCCCTCTCTGTTGCGCGTGGCTCTCGTTTCCCTCTCTGTTGTGCGGCTCTCGTTTCCCTCTCTGTTGCGCGGCTCTCGTTTCCCTCTCTGTTGCGCAGCTCTCGTTTCCCTCTCTGTTGCGCGGCTCTCGTTTCCCTCTCTGTTGTGCGGCTCTCGTTTCCCTCTCTGTTGTGCGGCTCTCGTTTCCCTCTCTGTTGTGCGCGGATCTCGTTTCCCTCTCTGTTGTGCGGCTCTCGTTTCCCTCTCTGTTGCGCGCGGCTCTCGTTTCCCTCTCTGTTGCGCGGCTCTCGTTTCCCTCTCTGTTGTACGGCTCTCGTTTCCCTCTCTGTTGTACGGCTCTCGTTTCCCTCTCTGTTGTGCGGCTCTCGTTTCCCTCTCTGTTGTGCGCGGATCTCGTTTCCCTCTCTGTTGTGCGGCTCTCGTTTCCCTCTCTGTTGCGCGCGGCTCTCGTTTCCCTCTCTGTTGCGCGGCTCTCGTTTCCCTCTCTGTTGCGCGGCTCTCGTTTCCCTCTCTGTTGTACGGCTCTCGTTTCCCTCTCTGTTGTGCGGCTCTCATTTCCCTCTCTGTTGTGCGCGGATCTCGTTTCCCTCTCTGTTGCGCGGCTCTCGTTTCCCTCTCTGTTGCGCGTGGCTCTCGTTTCCCTCTCTGTTGTGCGGCTCTCGTTTCCCTCTCTGTTGTGCGCGGATCTCGTTTCCCTCTCTGTTGCGCGTGGCTCTCGTTTCCCTCTCTGTTGTGTGGCTCTCGTTTCCCTCTCTGTTGCGCGGCTCTCGTTTCCCTCTCTGTTGCGCGTGGCTCTCGTTTCCCTCTCTGTTGTGCGGCTCTCGTTTCCCTCTCTGTTGTGCGCGGATCTCGTTTCCCTCTCTGTTGCGCGTGGCTCTCGTTTCCCTCTCTGTTGTGCGGCTCTCGTTTCCCTCTCTGTTGTGCGCGGATCTCGTTTCCCTCTCTGTTGTGCGGCTCTCGTTTCCCTCTCTGTTGCGCGCGGCTCGCGTTTCCCTCTCTGTTGTACGGCTCTCGTTTCGCTCTCTGTTGTGCGCGGATCTCGTTTCCCTCTCTGTTGCGCGTGGCTCTCGTTTCCCTCTCTGTTGCGCGGCTCTCGTTTCCCTCTCTTGTGCGCGGCTCTCGTTTCCCTCTCTGTTGTGCGGCTCTCGTTTCCCTCTCTGTTGCGTGGCTCTCGTTTCCCTCTCTGTTGCGTGGCTCTCGTTTCCCTCTCTGTTGCGCGGCTCTCGTTTCCCTCTCTGTTGCGCGGCTCTCGTTTCCCTCTCTGTTGTGCGGCTCTCGTTTCCCTCTCTGTTGCGCGGCTCTCGTTTCCCTCTCTTTTGTGCGCGGCTCTCGTTTCCCTCTCTGTTGTGCGCGGCTCTCGTTTCCCTCTCTGTTGTGCGGCTCTCGTTTCCCTCTCTGTTGTGCGCGGATCTCGTTTCCCTCTCTGTTGTGCGGATCTCGTTTCCCTCTCTGTTGCGCGTGGCTCGCGTTTCCCTCTCTGTTGTGTGGCTCTCGTTTCCCTCTCTGTTGTGCGGCTCTCGTTTCCCTCTCTGTTGTGCGCGGATCTCGTTTCCCTCTCTGTTGTACGGCTCTCGTTTCCCTCTCTGTTGTGCGCGGATCTCGTTTCCCTCTCTGTTGCGCGTGGCTCTCGTTTCCCTCTCTGTTGTGCGGCTCTCGTTTCCCTCTCTGTTGTGCGCGGATCTCGTTTCCCTCTCTGTTGTGCGGATCTCGTTTCCCTCTCTGTTGCGCGTGGCTCTCGTTTCCCTCTCTGTTGTGCGGCTCTCGTTTCCCTCTCTGTTGTGCGCGGATCTCGTTTCCCTCTCTGTTGTGCGGCTCTCGTTTCCCTCTCTGTTGTGCGCGGATCTCGTTTCCCTCTCTGTTGTGCGGATCTCGTTTCCCTCTCTGTTGCGCGTGGCTCTCGTTTCCCTCTCTGTTGTGCGGCTCTCGTTTCCCTCTCTGTTGTGCGGCTCTCGTTTCCCTCTCTGTTGTGCGCGGATCTCGTTTCCCTCTCTGTTGCGCGTGGCTCTCGTTTCCCTCTCTGTTGTGCGGCTCTCGTTTCCCTCTCTGTTGCGCGCGGCTCTCGTTTTCCTCTCTGTTGTTCGCGGCTCTCGTTTTCCTCTCTGTTGTGTGGCTCTCGTTTCCCTCTCTTTTGTGCGCGGCTCTCGTTTTCCTCTCTGTTGTGCGTGGCTCTCGTTTCCCTCTCTGTTGTGCGCGGCTCTCGTTTCCCTCTCTGTTGTGCGGCTCTCGTTTTCCTCTCTGTTGTGCGTGGCTCTCGTTTCCCTCTCTGTTGCGGGGCTCTCGTTTCCCTCTCTTTTGTGCGCGGCTCTCGTTTCCCTCTCTTTTGTGCGCGGCTCTCGTTTCCCTCTCTGTTGCGCGGCTCTCGTTTCCCTCTCTGTTGCGCGGCTCTCGTTTCCCTCTCTGTTGTGCTGCTCTCGTTTCCCTCTCTGTTGCGCGGCTCTCGTTTCCCTCTCTGTTGTGCGGCTCTCGTTTCCCTCTCTGTTGCGCGGCTCTCGTTTTCCTCTCTGTTCTGCGGCTCTCGTTTCCCTCTCTGTTGCGCGGCTCTCGTTTCCCTCTCTGTTGTGTGGCTCTCGTTTCCCTCTCTGTTGCGTGGCTCTCGTTTCCCTCTCTGTTGCGCGGCTCTCGTTTCCCTCTCTGTTGCGCGGCTCTCGTTTCCCTCTCTGTTGTGCTGCTCTTGTTTTCCTCTCTGTTGCGTGGCTCTCGTTTCCCTCTCTGTTGCGCGGCTCTCGTTTTCCTCTCTGTTGTGCTGCTCTTGTTTTCCTCTCTGTTGCGTGGCTCTCGTTTCCCTCTCTGTTGCGCGGCTCTCGTTTCCCTCTCTGTTGCGCGGCTCTCGTTTCCCTCTCTGTTGCGTGCGGCTCTCGTTTCCCTCTCTGTTGTGCGGCTCTCGTTTCCCTCTCTGTTGCGCGGCTCTCGTTTCCCTCTCTGTTGTGCTGCTCTCGTTTCCCTCTCTGTTGCGCGGCTCTCGTTTCCCTCTCTGTTGCGCGTGGCTCTCGTTTCCCTCTCTGTTGCGGGGCTCTCGTTTCCCACTCTGTTGTGTGGCTCTCGTTTCCCTCTCTGTTGTGTGGCTCTCGTTTCCCTCTCTGTTGCGCGCGGCTCTCGTTTCCCTCTCTGTTGTGCTGCTCTCGTTTCCCTCTCTGTTGCGCGGCTCTCGTTTCCCTCTCTGTTGTGTGGCTCTCGTTTCCCTCTCTGTTGCGCGGCTCTCGTTTCCCTCTCTGTTGTGCGTGGCTCTCGTTTCCCTCTCTTTTGTGCGCGGCTCTCGTTTTCCTCTCTGTTGTGCGGCTCTCGTTTCCCTCTCTGTTGCGCGCGGCTCTCGTTTCCCTCTCTGTTGCGCGCGGCTCTCGTTTTCCTCTCTGTTGCGCGTGGCTCTCGTTTCCCTCTCTGTTGTGCGGCTCTCGTTTTCCTCTCTGTTGTGCGGCTCTCGTTTCCCTCTCTGTTGCGCGGCTCTCGTTTCCCTCTCTGTTGTGCTGCTCTCGTTTCCCTCTCTTTTGTGCGCGGCTCTCGTTTTCCTCTCTGTTGTGCGTGGCTCTCGTTTCCCTCTCTGTTGCGGGGCTCTCGTTTCCCTCTCTGTTGCGTGGCTCTCGTTTCCCTCTCTTTTGTGCGCGGCTCTCGTTTCCCTCTCTGTTGTGCGCGGCTCTCGTTTCCCTCTCTTTTGTGCGCGGCTCTCGTTTCCCTCTCTGTTGCGGGGCTCTCGTTTCCCTCTCTGTTGCGGGGCTCTCGTTTCCCTCTCTGTTGCGTGGCTCTCGTTTCCCTCTCTTTTGTGCACGGCTCTCGTTTCCCTCTCTGTTGTGCGCGGCTCTCGTTTCCCTCTCTGTTGCGCGGTTCGCGTTTCCCTCTCTGTTGTGTGGCTCTCGTTTCCCTCTCTGTTGTGCGCGGCTCTCGTTTCCCTCTCTGTTGCGCGGCTCTCGTTTCCCTCTCTGTTGTGCGTGGCTCTCGTTTCCCTCTCTGTTGTGCGTGGCTCTCGTTTCCCTCTCTGTTGCGCGGCTCTCGTTTCCCTCTCTGTTGCGCGGCTCTCGTTTCCCTCTCTTTTGTGCGCGGCTCTCGTTTCCCTCTCTGTTGTGCGCGGCTCTCGTTTCCCTCTCTGTTGCGCGGTTCGCGTTTCCCTCTCTGTTGTGTGGCTCTCGTTTCCCTCTCTGTTGTGCGTGGCTCTCGTTTCCCTCTCTGTTGCGCGGCTCTCGTTTCCCTCTCTGTTGCGCGGCTCTCGTTTCCCTCTCTGTTGTGCGCGGCTCTCGTTTCCCTCTCTGTTGCGCGGCTCTCGTTTCCCTCTCTGTTGTGCGTGGCTCTCGTTTCCCTCTCTGTTGCGCGGCTCTCGTTTCCCTCTCTGTTGCGCGGATCTCGTTTCCCTCTCTGTTGTGCGCGGCTCTCGTTTCCCTCTCTCTGTTGTGTGGCTCTCGTTTCCCTCTCTGTTGCGTGGCTCTCGTTTCCCTCTCTGTTGCGCGGCTCTCGTTTCCCTCTCTGTTGCGCGCGGCTCTCGTTTCCCTCTCTGTTGTGCGTGGCTCTCGTTTCCCTCTCTGTTGTGTGGCTCTCGTTTCCCTCTCTGTTGTGCGTGGCTCTCGTTTCCCTCTCTGTTGTGCGTGGCTCTCGTTTCCCTCTCTGTTGCGCGGCTCTCGTTTCCCTCTCTGTTGCGCGGCTCTCGTTTCCCTCTCTGTTGTGCGCGGCTCTCGTTTCCCTCTCTGTTGCGCGGCTCTCGTTTCCCTCTCTGTTGTGCGTGGCTCTCGTTTCCCTCTCTGTTGCGCGGCTCTCGTTTCCCTCTCTGTTGTGCGCGGATCTCGTTTCCCTCTCTGTTGCGTGGCTCTCGTTTCCCTCTCTGTTGCGCGGATCTCGTTTCCCTCTCTGTTGCGCGCGGCTCTCGTTTCCCTCTCTGTTGTGCTGCTCTCGTTTCCCTCTCTGTTGCGCGGCTCTCGTTTCCCTCTCTGTTGTGTGGCTCTCGTTTCCCTCTCTGTTGCGCGGCTCTCGTTTCCCTCTCTGTTGTGCGTGGCTCTCGTTTCCCTCTCTGTTGCGCGCGGCTCTCGTGTCCCTCTCTGTTGTGCGCGGCTCTCGTTTCCCTCTCTGTTGTGCGCGGATCTCGTTTCCCTCTCTGTTGCGTGGCTCTCGTTTCCCTCTCTGTTGCGTGGCTCGCATTTCTGCTCTGTTGTGCGTGGCTCTCGTTTCCCTCTCTGTTGCGCGGCTCTCGTTTCCCTCTCTGTTGCGCGGCTCTCGTTTCCCTCTCTGTTGTGCGCGGCTCTCGTTTCCCTCTCTGTTGCGCGGCTCTCGTTTCCCTCTCTGTTGTGCGTGGCTCTCGTTTCCCTCTCTGTTGCGCGGCTCTCGTTTCCCTCTCTGTTGTGCGCGGATCTCGTTTCCCTCTCTGTTGCGTGGCTCTCGTTTCCCTCTCTGTTGCGCGGATCTCGTTTCCCTCTCTGTTGCGCGCGGCTCTCGTTTCCCTCTCTGTTGTGCGCGGCTCTCGTTTCCCTCTCTGTTGCGCGGCTCTCGTTTCCCTCTCTGTTGTGTGGCTCTCGTTTCCCTCTCTGTTGCGCGGCTCTCGTTTCCCTCTCTGTTGTGCGTGGCTCTCGTTTCCCTCTCTGTTGCGCGCGGCTCTCGTGTCCCTCTCTGTTGTGCGCGGCTCTCGTTTCCCTCTCTGTTGTGCGCGGATCTCGTTTCCCTCTCTGTTGCGTGGCTCTCGTTTCCCTCTCTGTTGCGCGGATCTCGTTTCCCTCTCTGTTGCGCGCGGCTCTCGTTTCCCTCTCTGTTGCGCGGCTCTCGTTTCCCTCTCTGTTGTGCTGCTCTCGTTTCCCTCTCTGTTGCGCGGCTCTCGTTTCCCTCTCTGTTGCGGGGCTCTCGTTTCCCTCTCTGTTGCGTGGCTCTCGTTTCCCTCTCTGTTGTGCGCGGCTCTCGTTTCCCTCTCTGTTGTGCGCGGATCTCGTTTCCCTCTCTGTTGCGCGTGGCTCTCGTTTCCCTCTCTGTTGCGCGGCTCTCGTTTCCCTCTCTGTTGCGCGCGGCTCTCGTTTCCCTCTCTGTTGCGCGCGGCTCTCGTTTTCCTCTCTGTTGCGCGTGGCTCTCGTTTCCCTCTCTGTTGTGCGGCTCTCGTTTTCCTCTCTGTTGTGCGGCTCTCGTTTCCCTCTCTGTTGCGCGGCTCTCGTTTCCCTCTCTGTTGTGCTGCTCTCGTTTCCCTCTCTTTTGTGCGCGGCTCTCGTTTTCCTCTCTGTTGTGCGTGGCTCTCGTTTCCCTCTCTGTTGCGGGGCTCTCGTTTCCCTCTCTGTTGCGTGGCTCTCGTTTCCCTCTCTTTTGTGCGCGGCTCTCGTTTTCCTCTCTGTTGTGCGTGGCTCTCGTTTCCCTCTCTGTTGTGCTGCTCTCGTTTCCCTCTCTTTTGTGCGCGGCTCTCGTTTCCCTCTCTTTTGTGCGCGGCTCTCGTTTCCCTCTCTGTTGCGGTGCTCTCGTTTCCCTCTCTGTTGCGTGGCTCTCGTTTCCCTCTCTTTTGTGCGCGGCTCTCGTTTTCCTCTCTGTTGTGAGCGGCTCTCGTTTCCCTCTCTGTTGCGGGGCTCTCGTTTCCCTCTCTGTTGCGTGGCTCTCGTTTCCCTCTCTTTTGTGCGCGGCTCTCGTTTCCCTCTCTGTTGTGCGCGGCTCTCGTTTCCCTCTCTGTTGCGCGGTTCGCGTTTCCCTCTCTGTTGTGTGGCTCTCGTTTCCCTCTCTGTTGTGCGTGGCTCTCGTTTCCCTCTCTGTTGCGCGGCTCTCGTTTCCCTCTCTGTTGCGCGGCTCTCGTTTCCCTCTCTGTTGTGCGCGGCTCTCGTTTCCCTCTCTGTTGCGCGGCTCTCGTTTCCCTCTCTGTTGTGCGTGGCTCTCGTTTCCCTCTCTGTTGTGCGTGGCTCTCGTTTCCCTCTCTGTTGCGCGGCTCTCGTTTCCCTCTCTGTTGCGCGGCTCTCGTTTCCCTCTCTTTTGTGCGCGGCTCTCGTTTCCCTCTCTGTTGTGCGCGGCTCTCGTTTCCCTCTCTGTTGCGCGGTTCGCGTTTCCCTCTCTGTTGTGTGGCTCTCGTTTCCCTCTCTGTTGTGTGTGGCTCTCGTTTCCCTCTCTGTTGCGCGGCTCTCGTTTCCCTCTCTGTTGCGCGGCTCTCGTTTCCCTCTCTGTTGTGCGCGGCTCTCGTTTCCCTCTCTGTTGCGCGGCTCTCGTTTCCCTCTCTGTTGTGCGTGGCTCTCGTTTCCCTCTCTGTTGCGCGGCTCTCGTTTCCCTCTCTGTTGCGCGGATCTCGTTTCCCTCTCTGTTGTGCGCGGCTCTCGTTTCCCTCTCTCTGTTGTGTGGCTCTCGTTTCCCTCTCTGTTGCGTGGCTCTCGTTTCCCTCTCTGTTGCGCGGCTCTCGTTTCCCTCTCTGTTGCGCGCGGCTCTCGTTTCCCTCTCTGTTGTGCGTGGCTCTCGTTTCCCTCTCTGTTGTGTGGCTCTCGTTTCCCTCTCTGTTGTGCGTGGCTCTTGTTTCCCTCTCTGTTGTGCGTGGCTCTCGTTTCCCTCTCTGTTGCGCGGCTCTCGTTTCCCTCTCTGTTGCGCGGCTCTCGTTTCCCTCTCTGTTGTGCGCGGCTCTCGTTTCCCTCTCTGTTGCGCGGCTCTCGTTTCCCTCTCTGTTGTGCGTGGCTCTCGTTTCCCTCTCTGTTGCGCGGCTCTCGTTTCCCTCTCTGTTGTGCGCGGATCTCGTTTCCCTCTCTGTTGCGTGGCTCTCGTTTCCCTCTCTGTTGCGCGGATCTCGTTTCCCTCTCTGTTGCGCGCGGCTCTCGTTTCCCTCTCTCTGTTGTGTGGCTCTCGTTTCCCTCTCTGTTGCGTGGCTCTCGTTTCCCTCTCTGTTGCGCGGCTCTCGTTTCCCTCTCTGTTGCGCGCGGCTCTCGTTTCCCTCTCTGTTGTTCGCGGCTCTCGTTTCCCTCTCTGTTGTGCGGCTCTCGTTTTCCTCTCTGTTGTGCGCGGCTCTCGTTTCCCTCTCTGTTGTGTGCGGCTCTCGTTTCCCTCTCTGTTGCGGGGCTCTCGTTTCCCTCTCTGTTGCGTGGCTCTCGTTTCCCTCTCTTTTGTGCGCGGCTCTCGTTTCCCTCTCTGTTGTGCGTGGGTCTCGTTTCCCTCTCTGTTGCGCGGCTCTCGTTTCCCTCTCTGTTGTGCGCGGCTCTCGTTTCCCTCTCTGTTGCGTGGCTCTCGTTTCCCTCTCTGTTGCGCGCGGCTCTCGTTTTCCTCTCTGTTGTTCGCGGCTCGTGTTTCCCTCTCTGTTGTGCGCGGCTCGCGTTTCCCTCTCTGTTGTGCGCGGCTCGCGTTTCCCTCTCTGTTGTGCACATTCCTCTTTTCTGTGCGTTACAGTGCAGCGTGAGAGGTAACAGCTGCATGTTTTAGTTGCACAGTGTTCAGAAATTAGGATTTCAGAGTCATGTTTTTGTGTGCGTTGTACTGGTTTTACTCAAAGTGATTCCTGCTTTGGTATTTATGAATGGGAATAATAAGAGACATGCACTTCTTTCTTGATTGATAGACCCAGAAAAATAACTGCATTTCTAAAATGCTCAATTATACTAAGGTACCTAATTTAAAGGTTTGATAAAAAAGAAAATGTTTAGTTTTTGCAATTCGTTTTATTTACTAAATGAATTTCCCTCAGTGCATATTCTATGTGATTTCCATCTTTCACAATATGTATTCAGATGAGTAAAGGACAGTTTAGTTTGGGTTTATTTAGTGTTATAGGTTTAAACATATTAAATGTTTTTAATTTGACATTTTCTCAAGGAGTGCGGAACCCCTGGTGTATCTCACGGCTCATTGCGTTCACTGCGGTTTCCATGACAACAGAACACTGCCACAATTCCAAATTCAGAACACTGCCGCAATTCCAACTGCGATTCCAAACTGCAGCTTGAGTTCAGCCTGTCCATTTAAGAGACTTTACTGTACGAGGCGATCTCGGGGTTTGGTTAATATTTATATCTAGTTAATATTTATATCTATTATTTCAAGATTCATTTTAATTGATCTTCATACCTTCATACCCTACCTCACTCAATTCTACTACTAATAATATGAATACTACTACTACTACTACTACTAATAGTAATACATTTAATAATAATATTTACTGCTGCTGCTAATAATAATAATAATAATAATAATAATAATAATAATAATAATAATAATAATAATAATAATGTCTTCTCTCTGCTCCACAGTTGAAGTGACTCTGGACCCTGATACAGCACACCCTGAGCTCACCCTGTCTGCGGAGGGGAAACAAGTGAGAAAGGGAGAGACACGGCAGGATCTACCTGACACTCCAGAGAGATTTGATGACAGGCCCTGTGTGCTGGGCAGGGAGGGCTTCACCTCGGGGAGACGCTACTGGCAGGTGCAGGTGGGGGAGAATACACGGTGGAGATTAGGAGTCAGCAGAGAGTCTGCCGAGAGGAAGGGGGAGTTCAGCATGATCCCCCAGCAGGGTTACTGGACTGTGACGTGGTGGAGTGGAGATAGAGGTGAGTTCACTGCTCTCACTGACCCCCGGACCCCCCTCTCCCGGAGCCTGAAGCCCCAGAAGCTGGGGGTGTATCTGGATTATGAGGAAGGGCAGCTCTCCTTTTACAATGTGGAGACCAGATCTCACATCTACACTTTCACTGACATGGATTTCAAACCCAATGAGAAACTCTATCCATTCTTCTATACTTCCTGTTTAACAGACCTTGTACTGGTGTCCCCTGACCCTGACCCTGTCAGCGCTGCAGATTAAACACATTGCTGAACCAGGAAACTATTCAAACAGCTCAGACAATCTCTTCACTTTCACTGACGCTCTCTCTGCACTCTTCTGGGCTGATGAGAAGAAATCCTCTCTCTTCCACCCTCTTACCCTGAGCCCCTCCTCTTTATTTCTCTACACCCCCTTTCCTACTCTCCCTTCCTGTCTCCCTCTCTTTACCTCCACCTCTCTCCATCTCTTCTCTCTCTTTCTCTCCTCTCCCCTTCTCCTCTCTGCCTCCCCTATGGCTCTCCCCTTCTCTTTCTCTCTCCCATCCCTCTGATATGTTAATCCCTCTCTACTCTCCCTCTCTCCTCTACTCTCCCTCTCCACCCTGCCCTCTCTACTCTCCCTCTCTCCACCCTGCCTTCTCTACTTTCCCTTTCTCCTCCATCCTCTCTCCTCCCTCTCCTCTCCCTCTCTCCTCCCTCTCTCTTCTCCCTTTCACCTCTCCCCTCTCCTCCCTGCTCCTGTCCTCTCCCTCTCTCCTCCCTCTCCCTCTCCTCCCTCTCCCTCTCTCCTCCCTGCCCCCTCTAATTTTGTACTGTGATATTTTGTAACAACTGTAAGTCTCCCTGGATAAGGGTGTCTGATAATAAATAAATAATGATAAAAGACTTTCTAGACAATAGATGAATGCATTATTTTCCATGTAATCAATATTTACCCTGAAGCTGAGATGCTCCCTGAATATTATTCATTGCTAAACTCAGTGAACTGATTTCTGCTATTTTGATATGAATCTTCTGTTCTGTTTTTGTAGCGCATCTATTTTCTATCTTTCTTGATAAAATGTATAAAAGATATAACGGTGTTGTGTGATTTACTGCTCAATTGTTTACCTCTGCAATCTTGAACTCGTAAAAAGAAAGACATTCATGACAGCAGAGTGCTGATTAAATGAGACCATTACACACATGAATGAATTGGATCCTTAAACTGGACATTTTTATTGTGATTCTTCCTACATAACTCTCAACAATAACAAGCCTGGGGTCCATGAACAGATTCTTCACAGAGAGAGCTGGGGCTGTACTACAGATCCACACCGCTGGTGAGAGAGGGGAGGGGGAGAGGGAGGGAGGGGGAGACAGCTGGGGCTGTACTACAGATCCACACCGCTGGAGAGAGAGGGGAGGGGGAGAGGGAGGGAGGGGGAGACAGCTGGGGCTGTACTACAGATCCACACTGCTGGAGAGAGAGGGGAGGGGAGGGGGAGAGGGAGGGAGGGGGAGACAGCTGGGGCTGTACTACAGATCCACCCCGCTGGGGAGGGAGGGAGGGAGGGAGGGGGAGACAGCTGGGGCTGTACTACAGATCCACCCCGCTGAGGAGGGAGGGAGGGAGTGGGAGACAGCTGGGGCTGTACTACAGATCCACACCGCTGGTGAGCGAGGGGAGGTGGAGACAGCTGGGGCTGTACTACAGATCCACACCGCTGGTGAGAGAGGGGAGAGGGAGAGGGAGGGAGGGGGAGACAGCTGGGGCTGTACTACATATCCACACCGCTGGGGAGAGGGAGGGAGGGAGGGAGGGGGAGACAGCTGGGGCTGTACTACAGATCCACACCGCTGGTGAGAGAGGGGAGGGGGAGACAGCTGGGGCTGCACTACAGATCCACACCGCTGGTGAGAGAGGGGAGGGGGAGAGGGAGGGAGGGGGAGACAGCTGGGGCTGTACTACAGATCCACACCGCTGGTGAGAGAGGGGAGGTGGAGAGGGAGGGGGGATTGCAGGCCCTGTACACACTCCAGTTAGTTTACATATCCCCACCTCCTCCTCAAAGCACAGAGTTACTTCCAGTCTGATTTATAAATACTGAAAGAAACATAACAGATTCAGTTCAGATGTATTTGAATTGTCATTTTTATTCAGCATACATGGTAAATATGTTCACCTTGTATTTAAAACATCTGGGAGATTTTACAAAAAAAACCTCAAAATACAATCCATTTGTGCCCGTTGTTTTTGATTTTATTTTAGATTCTATGATGAGGGTTACACAGACCACTGAAACCAATTTCCGTTCTTATTAAAATAATTCTACTGCAGCTCAGAACAGAATTCCCTCAGTGTTAGCGGTCCATCACTTCCATTCACTACACAGCTCTCACATGTGCAGCTTTTGAAAGATGTTGCAGCAAAACATGGATTCTCATTTGAACACCTCTGGTGCTACCCTGGGTTAATCTCTGTTTGCACAAGCCAGGCTTTCAAAAGCTTACTAGAACGGAACCTTTTCATTTTACAACGCGATATGTGCTACACCCGGTTAAAGAAATCTCTGTTTGCACGCCATGGTTTCAGTTAGGGTTGCACTTCCTTGTGCACCTGGAGGGTGAAATTGTCCCCGCCCCTTCGCTGGCTGCTTTCCTGTCATTAACCAATCAGCTGCTGCTCCCCCTGCTGACTGGCATGCCGTCAGCCAGTAACATGACCCAGAAGACACTACAGAGGTGAAGTGAGGCGGGGAATCCAGCAGCCTTCCCGAGGTCGAGGCACAGAAACAGAACTTCCTTTAATCCAGTGATCATGTCAAATCCAGGTCTGCGAGAACATCTTTCAAAAACTGGACATCTGAGAGACAATGTAACTTCCAAGCAGGTCATATTTATGACATCAATTTGTTAAGCTATAAATCACTTAAATAAAAATCATGAATTTCCACACACTTTAATTTTCCAACAGTGTAGATTTTTATTTAAAGCTATTTAAAGACATCTTCACTTTTTTTTTTTTTTTTTTTTTTTTAATTTGTAAAAAGCACCTTTTGGAATGTAAAATTCAGGTTGCAAAAGCAGTGGCTCAGTGTGTGAGGTTTACTGGTTCCAGTTTAATGAGCACACTGGTCTAGTAGACGTAACTGGCAGTGAAGAGAGACTGGGAGGCAGCATTGTCTTTCTGTCCGCTGTGAACGTAAGATCCAGTCGACGCCAATCTGTTAATCTGAAGAAAAAAATAACAAACCAATCAGTAACACACACAGAAAGACACAGACAGACACTGACAGGGTGAAGAACCCTCCTCTGTAAAGAAGGGTTTATTTTTGTGATGGATTTTGTGTCCAGGACTTGTTTTGTACCGGTGTCACAGAATATCTGTTCCCCCAGGAACCAATATTTCACCTTTCAAATATTTGTTTCCCCCCCCCCCCCCTTATTTTTTTTCTAACAGCCATCCGTCTTTGCATAGAAGTCTATATCGCTGCCCTTTCAACTAAAGCCTAACCCTAAACTTGTAGCCCCCAGTCCCCTCGGACAGGTCCAGTCTCCCCTGCAATAATACATGAGAACAGCCTGCAAGCAGGGTTAGAAACTCCCGCTCGCCCGAGCTGAATTAGCTCTGATGAGGACTAGTTGATGTCTGTGTCTCAGACATACTTAAAACAAATGTACACATACAGTCTCACGTTCAGTCTTGCACTAAAAAAAATGCAGGGAAGTCAATTTTCTAACGGGGTGTAGCAGTGGTGAATAAGCATTCACAAATAATGCTTAGAAAACAGTCACTCGGAACTGAAACCTCCCTTCATCTCCCCTGCAATGCCAGCCTCACTTAATGACGTTTTAGGTTTGTGTTCTCCCTCTGCGTGGGATGAGAAGTTTATCGTTTGAGTTTACTGAAACACGTTGCATCTTTTGAAGTAAGTGTAAAGTCATTTTACAGCAATGTGTTGATTTATACCGGGACTGAAGAAGTCATTAGCAAAGGGGGCCGGCTGTACTAACGAGGTCAAACAATAGGCGTGTAACCCCCTTTGACACAAACTGGGTTATTGGTACAGCTGATTTAGTTGAGCTCTCTAGGACCGCTGCGGAATCCGCGTTTCCACCTACGTAATTGATGCATAGCACGCATAGGGAGGGTGTGCGTCATGGGTTTGTGTGAGCGAGAGCCGAACAAAAATGAGAAGGGAGACGCAAGACGGCATTACACGTGTATCAAAGCTCCCAGAAGACAAAAATAAATGAAAGAAATCAGATCAGGCGCTGGAGGAACGCTATTCACTCCAAATACTCTTTAACAGGTTTCCTAAATCTGTAAATATCCCAGATCGCTGGATTCAACAAAAAGTACAGCGCAATACAACCACAACTGCTCACGTTGCCTGCCCGCAGACGCAGGAGGACAGTCACGTTGAAGTATCAGAAGCAGCATACTATTCTAGTAATATTTACCTGTGTAGCTTTATACATACTTTTATTGAACTATTGCTAAAGGTTATTGTGAGACAAGGGAGGGGGTGAGACGCCTCACCAGCCCCAACCTAACAAAAAATGGCTAACGTCACTCACTGTAACTAATGTAGTCTGCGGATCTACGCCACCCAGTGGTTTACAGGGCACTAGGACCCAAGATAAGATTAAATAAATATTAAAGCTATATCCTTTTCCGACCACAGGTTCAAATTCTAACTAGCTTAGAGCAGTTGCATTGCCTAATCAAACCAAGCAAGAGCACAGGAGAGAGCTTTTAAAAGTTATTACAACAATGGGTTTATTGCACAAAATAGTAGAACATACAAGATAAAAAAACACAATGCCGAAAGCAGTAAAATACACATACAACAACAAACAAGACAAAGGTAAAAACACAGTGTCTTTCTTCCTTGTTAAAAAATCCAACGAAGCTAGATTAAAGTATCACTTATCTCAGGTATGTAGCAGCAGCTACAAGTGATATAGTTCAGAACTCAGTCTAGATTGTCATCCCGATTCGCCGTCCCTCCTTCCTTGGCTGGTCGCTGCAATCGTCCCATTTCAAACTCCTCTTCGCCTTGCCTCGCTATTTCAGGTTTCTTCTTCCTCCTCTACCCGTTGCTTCCTTCTTCCCGTTTCCTCTCTCTACTCAGGGTTCTGTTCTGTTCTGTTCAGTTTTGGTTCCTACCTCTTAAATATGAAGAAATCCGAAACAGCAGGTGCACATAATGCCACTAATCAAGGCCAAATACGCTGATAGCCAGCTCACAGGTTCCACAATTCGATGTTAATTACATCAGTTCAGGGTTATTAAATGAATCTAAAGCTGCAGCACACAAAAGTACAAAACGTGCCTGAAAACATAAAAAAGAAATACAACACATATTTAAGTGCACACGTGAATACATTAAAACAGACCACTAAATAATAATTGCTGCAGCCCCATTTGTCACCCCGTGTGACATTATTATTTTAGTTTAGTTTATATTAAAAGGTGAACTATTTACTGTGCCTGTGTTTCCATTGCAGTGGATTTATTCGCTAAAAGTTTACGGATTGAAAAAATATGTGACAAGCTCAATGGAAATGAGTATAATTCGCGTTCATTCGAACTTTTAAAAACCCCAGACCTTAGGGTTTTAGGAAAGTCGATATTTTCAGAAAATGCGAATTAATGTGCCTTAATGCTCATAACTTTAAATGGAAACAATTTTATTTGCATAAAATAAGCGAATCCCCCAAAGTGCACTGCAGCTCCTAAGGAAGTTCCTTACTGGGAGGACAAAATGGCGACTAACAGGAACAGGTGCAACTGGGGAGACTGCAAATTCTGCACAGCTAGCCAACTTATACAGAGCGATAGCGATTCTCTTTTCTGTTGGTATAGGTGATCTTGGGCTGAACTGTTCTGGAGCAATATACGGGTCAAGTTTAGTGCACAGTTCGTTAAAAGCTTCTTTGGTCACCCTGAAATGGGTACGCCACCGTTGATCATTAAAATGATCTTGCACGATATGTTCCCAAAATATATTGCAATGCTTGTACACCCTCTTTCGAGGTGGATTCCGTTGTGTGGTTGTGAGTAGTAACCGCTCCAGGTGATACAGCTGCCTTCTAGATCTTCTCCGTCTCCTAACAATATTGATAACTGCTGAAGCAAGCTGCAGTAACAGCATCAGTATTATTTGGCCTTGTTCAAGAACATCCTGAAATTGAGTGTTTTCTGCTAAAACCATTTTGCTGCTGAAAAGTTAACCACTGCAGAGAACACGTGCGCAATGGCTTTAATTCTCCAGTTTGAACAGAATAATGTAGCCTATCTACACGTCACACGTCGTGAACACTAACACTTTCCTGTACAAATAAATTCCTTGCTTTTATGGCATGGATTTCATTAATATAAAAATGACTCTGATAAACTCATACATTTTAATTAATATTTTATTTGTAAATATATAAATAAAATTCAGTAATAAATGTAATTAATTACAAGGAAAATTCAGTACATTTACCAAGTATAGCATTCTGCCTTTCCCCCTTTTTCTTTTGCAATCCACGCAATTTTGAAGTATAGTGACATCATTAGCCTGCATAAAACAAAGTCTGAAACCCCCTTCGTAATGTCCTCTCGATTTTACACAAACTGAAACAACTGCTCTATATACGACTGTATATAAAAATCAGTCAGATGCTTAACTTCGCGTTTATTCCCTGTTTATTAAAAGAGAAAAAAAGGGGGGAAAGAAAGAAAAAACTAATATGAAAGTGTGTGCTTATTAAATATTTAACATTTCTCATACATGACAAGAAAAGGTGAAACTGCTCCTGTAATTTATGAGAAAACAGTAGGCTATCCTTATAGTAGGCTATAACCAGAATAATTATTTATTTTGTGAATAATAAGCTGGTGTGAAGTGATGGACAGTGGACTGTTGTTTAGTAAACTGGGGTTATTCGCTAGATGTGATACGTCATCGTATATTTAAAATTGCATACATTTGTAAAGTAAAATCAGGTTAAAGAGTGGAAATGGTCTGTCGCACTATTTTTCTAGCGTATTTCAGTTTTCGATGCGAATAATTTTAGCTCCGCCTACAATGTCATCACGTTGGCCAGTTTGTCCGCTAGAAATTGATTTGAATGGAAACCCAATTTTAGGTTGATTATGCGCATTACTTTTGCCGAATTTCAAATGCCCATAAGACGCTATTCGCTTCGATATCTTAATGGAAACATATCTTGTGTTGCTGCAAAAAAAACCTCTCTATATAAAAGCTGGATAAGTAAGGAGGGGGACCCATATTCTCCTGGACGCACCATGCTCCCAAGCTAATTTGATAGCCACTGAAACCTCTACAATGCCATAGAAGACATCTGGTAAAGGGCTTCTGTTCATTAACAGCACCGATTATATTATAAACACCCTTACACGTTCTATATGAAATTGTATATACTTTTTAAAGTCTGTTTAGGTAATTATAATGGTGTAGTTTAATTCTATCACTTTTATTTACAAATTAGCAGCGAGATTCATTGTAATTCATTGTACATACCAAAACCTGACAACCTACCATTTTCTGACGTGACAAAGGTCACGTTTTGGTAAATGTACCGCATTCCGATGATCTACCACTTCTGATGTTACACCAGTACTACACAGCAGCGCTGATGGAGAAGCACAGGCAATAGGCATCCTTTGTGACACCAGTGCCGGCACTAAGATTTACTTGCTTGTGTATTTAAAACATTTGAAAAAGTTTAAAACCACAATTAAAATTAAAATGGCTTAACAACCACTAGGATTTACTGGGCACTGGTGCTAGTCTGTGAAGTGGAGCTGAATTTAGATTAGTCAAAAACATTTCATTTTTTATTATCCAACAAAACATTTTCTAACAATATTTTATGATGACAGTTTAATCAAACATGAGGATATCCACACATTTTAATAAATCAATTAAGTAACAAGACTTATCAATTTAATTCATAACTCAATTTAGTTCATATTGAAACATATATCAGATTGTTCAATACTTATTGTTAATAGATTCAAGATTATCAAGTACAAAAGTTAGTATGAAAACATTTCTATAAAAAGCAAACCCAAGATTTAGCCCCCCCCCCCCAAATAAACCCTGCGCTGTAGCTGATTCTGAATTAGTCAAAAAACGATTTTTTTTTTTAAATTATCCAACAAAACATATTCTAAAAATATTTTATGATGACTGAACAAGTTTAATCAAACAGGATATCCAAAACATTTAATAAATCAACTATGTAACAAGACTGATCAATTTAATTACTAACTCAATTTAGTTTGTATGGGAACATATATAAGATTGCTCAATACGTAAAAGTTTACAGATTGAAATTATTCACACAAACCAATTAATCAGAGGCATCAATTTTTTCGAGTTTTAAAATTAATGTTAGGTTATCAAGTACAAAAAAAACATTTCTATAAAAAACAAACACATGTCTGCATTTCAAGACTTAGCCCATAGTACAAATGCATTCAATACAAGCGAAAAACAACATTATATGAACACACGTCAAATCAATATCCCTAAAGCTATTCAGGAATGAGATAACTATTGATACATAAAGTGCCCACAATAAGTTTGCTTCAGTTATTCAGCACAACCATTTTGAACATTGCTAGAACTTATTTCATTTTGTTTACAAACTGAAATTCATAAAACAAATAATAATAAATGTCTTCTTTGTAAATAGCTCAACAAAAAAAAATAATTGATCTCAAGGCTGGGGCCCCCTAATGCCAGCACTGTGTGAAGCTAACAACTGAAGCTTTTTCTGTCATGAACAATTTCACTTACTCTCTACAGGGCTTCCCCATTAGTATTGAATATCGTATGCTACTGGCCCTTTAATGGTAAACCCAAGAAAAAAAGAGACTTTGTCGTCTCTTCTTATGTGTTCTCTGTTAGCAGGCTGCACTCTGATTTTTACATTGCCGCACTGAGCAAACACCTTGTGACCCTCGGTTCTGCCTTCTACACGACGCAGTAAGTTTTTGACCTTGTCGTTTTTCCACACTCCTCCACTCTGCCAAAGTTGGTTTATTGTCTCAGAAAAATGAACTAAGCAGGTATCGATTTTGGATTTGTGGACAACTCTGTTTAGTCCTGAGGACTGTCCAAGGAAGAAATGAGGTACAATAAATCTTGAACGAAGATAGTTTTCATACTGGTTTCCAAAGCATTTCCAGATTTGTTTCACGTATGACTCGGTACCTTCTTGTGGCCACAACAGCAGCAAAGCTAGGAAATACATCTCTGCTGAGGTTTGAGGTTTATCTTCTTCTTCATCTTGCAGTACATCTGTCAGGATACCTTCCAGGACTGTGGGCTCTGTAATATTCCCAGACTCTGGGTTGCTGCAGTTAAGGACAATGTTCGCCAAGATAAAGTTTAATTTATCTTCTTTAGTTTTTTTTCTTGAATTGTAAATGTATTGCCAACTCTGGTAAATGTTCTCCATTGTGTCAGGGTCTCTTCTCTCACAGAGGCAGTGAAGGAGTCCTGGAAAACTTGCAGCTCTTTGTGTCTCTAAATATTTTCTCTTCTGATCGACCCTTTCATCCTCAGCTTTGGGTTCTACGTGACCATTACATTCTGAACTTGTATACTTCAGAAAACAACCAGACACACTTTTGGGAATGTAATCTTTCTCTTCTTTCATCTGATTTGGTTTGGAGTAAGTGAGATAGGTCTCATAAAAAGCAAAGACCTTTTTAACACGGCCTTTTAGTGTGGGAAGGAAAGACCTGTTCTTAAGTACTCGAAGGAACTGTTTGTTACGATCAGTTATATGGATGCTGTCAATTTGCAATTCATTTTTTAAGAATTTCTTCATTTCCTCTTTGAGTGGGTACAACATGGAAAGAGTGTCAGAGACACACCCAGCAACTTCCAGCTCACCAAAGAACCCACTGGTATTATAAATCATTGGCCTTTTTCTAGTCCACTGATTCTCTAAGTCAGCTGGACCTT
Source organism: Acipenser ruthenus (assembly GCF_902713425.1). NCBI lineage: Eukaryota > Metazoa > Chordata > Actinopteri > Acipenseriformes > Acipenseridae > Acipenser > Acipenser ruthenus. The sequence goes on from NC_081233.1 coordinate 155,248, forward strand.
CTTTATTAGCTAAATCTTGTTCTTCCCGAAATGCACCAATGGCCTTTTCTGCCACTTTGAGAAATTCATCCAACTCATCAGGACTAAGATCTGGTTTACGTTTAGAGCGCATTTGATTTTTGTAGACCTGTCCCAAAGTGTCAGCAACAAATGAATTATTTCCAGCTGTCTTTTTAGCCCTTTCTGCCCATTCGATTGCCTTTGGAAAGTTTTTCTCTATGATATAATAAAACCTTGCCAGCGCTTGAGGAAGAACTGCATTCTTTTCAAACAACACGGCTGCTTTGGTGAAAATCTCAATACATTTGTAATTGTTTCTCTCACACCGTCGTATTTCTTCAATCAATTGAGAAAACTTGGTGCTTTTTTGCCTTCTGACCAGCATATCTTGGATGTCACGCATAAGCAAATTATCTGCATCCATTTCCTTCACAAACAAAGATGAGAGCAAGTCTTTTGTAATCTTGCTTCTGCTTCGTTGTTTTGCTCCCAGCTCTTCACAACACTGAGTGGCAATCATTTTATGAGCCGAGCGAACTCTCTCGGTCTTCTCTGAATTTGTAAAACAAATTAAAAGATCAGAATAAGGATTCATCTGTTCTTCCAAAGGTTTACTGCCATGTAGTGGATCTTTAGATTGTAAAAAACTCTCACAAACAGACCCTAACAGCGAAGAATTGGATACATAAGAATTCAACAAGGCTAGAAAGGAAATTAGCTTTGCTTTTTTACTGCTGACTTGTAGGTCTTTGAATGTTTTATGGACGACATCTTTAACGTAGCTTACTTGAAAATTATTTTTCATGATCAGAAATCCATAGAACGTTTCATGATTTTCATGAGATTCTTGTATTGCCTGTAATTTTCCCTCAAATAAGGATTGCTCCGTCTCTGACAGTTTGTTGGTTATGTACACGCTCTCTGTGAAGCTTGTATTCATGCTTTCTGCAGGATCCTCAGATCTTATGCAGCTTAATATTATAACCACTGGGCTTTTAGGATTAATGTTTTTTTGTTCGATTTCATCCAGGATGCACTTTCGTAGTTCGTAAATATTTTCAGATGCTTCCAAATCATCTACTAAAAGGAGTACAGTCTGTTTCCTTTCGCCCTCCATGAATAAGTCCATCACCTGACAAGCAATGGCAGCTGCCTTAGCAAAGTTATTGTTAAGCACGGCACACTTGAATACTTTCCTCAAATCCCATAAAACATGCTTGGCTAAAGTAGTTCCACCACAGCCTGCATAATGAAATAAATTAACACACCCTAAACTTCTGGAAAGATTGCTTTGTTTTTCAATTAATTGTTTCAGATCTTCATGCTTATCCCTTTTGATAAAAGGTAGGGATTCTGGCATCTCAGACAGATGAAAGTTTAGCCATGAGACTTTTCCCCCTCTGTAAAAGTACTCTTCTTCTGATTTACAGGCTTTGGTATCCTTTTCTGTGTTGACACATTCATTTTCACATAAAATGTCAAGACAAGGTCTGGAACCACCTTCCATTTCATCAGAAACAAAAGAACTGACCAAGCTTAGATGAGGACAAATATCTGGCTGGATTACTGCAAATATTTAGAATGATTACACTCCTCTCTTTTGTTCATATAAAAAGTGAAATTCTGAGTGGCAGGATCTCTCATGGTATCCACGACCAGGCCAAGGATCAGCTTGTATTTTTTCAGGAACAATCTCTCCAAGAAGCACTTCTGTTCACCACATAAAAAGTAGTCTTCTGAAGCAAGTTAAAGGATGTCCATTTGTGTTGCAAATGATGTGTTCTGCAAAAAAAAAAATACTCATAAGAACATATGAAAATTTACAAACAAAAGGAGACCATTCCACTCATTATTAATTAATCTCAAAACCTTGACAAGTCGGGTCTTAAAGGAACCCAATGATTCGGCATCAACATGGCTAGGTAACCCATTCCATATCATCCCATTCTCTATCTACTACCCTCTCTCTCCACTTCATTTCCAATGGTGTTCTCTGGTCCTGGTTTCTTTGCTGCACTTAAAATTATTGGCTGGTGTTAACTTTGTCAACTACTTTTAAGATTTCAGTCAAGCTGTCCACCCAGTCTTCTCTGCTCTAGGCTAAATAGATTAAGTTCCTTCAATCTCCCTTCATATCTAATTTGTGGGACATATTCCCTGAATATGATAATATGATAATACATGAACATATAATAATGATATAACTGGACTAATTAATGAAACTGCTGTGTCTTAGGAAAAAAGCAAATTGCTGTGTCTTAAGAAAAAGGGCCCCATGGTTCCTGACAGACATAAACTAGTGATGTACCAGTGGAAAAGGACATTAAAACATCAAAAGGACTGTGAGTTTAGGCAAGATACACAAATGATCTCATGAAAGTGGCTATTTAGCAGAGTGAAAAAGACTATTTTTTATTTTTATTTCTTAGTAGACGCCCTTATCCAGGGCGACTTACAATTGTTACAAGATATCACATTATTTTTACATACAATTACCCATTTATACAGTTGAGTTTTTACTGAAGCAATCTAGGTAAAGTACCTTGCTCAAGGGTACAACAGCAGTGTCCCTCACCGGGGATTGAACCCACGACCCTCCGGTCAAGAGTCCAGAGCCCTAACCACTACTTCACACTGCTGACTATAAATATCCAAGCCAAACTGAACATTTTGCGCTAAACATCAAATGCTAAACAAGGTGCTGTCACTCTGCTAAGCAAAGCTGCAACTCCGGGACTCTGCCTAAAAACGGAACCAAGACGGGACTCTGCCTGAATACAGACCCAATAAGAGAAAGCAAGCTGCAAGCAAGTCAACGACCACAAGCAACGAGACAGTGGCCCGGCTGAAGGACTGCCGTAAAACTTACAGAGACTTATCAGAGAAACCAGTCTGGGTCTGCTGTACACCTACAACCACAGTATCCAAAAGAAACTGTGCCCTGCTACCTGCATAGCTAAAAGATTCAGCGAAGAGGACAGAGCAGACGGGCGCTGTTGTGGATCCTATACCGAGGACTGAAGACTTTGTTGCAGCTATTTGTTAATTCTATCGAGAAGTGAAAGCTTTGTTGCAGAGTTTGATCCAATGAAGGATTGAAGACTTTGTTGCTGAGAGGAAAGTTTTTGTACTGGACACTGCAACAGATTGAGTTTCCAAGCCAGCAGACCAAAAGTCTAAGCTTCAAGGAACTGTTGAGTATAATTCCAGTTGCATTTTCCTTTCATGTAACTAAATTAATTAATTGTAACACATTCACATAGAATTGTACTGTTAATTATATAGTTTGCACACTTTGTGTGTGAAATAACTTTTAGTGAAACTTGATGAAGTAACTATAAGTAATCTACCTCATATTGTTGTATGAAGAATTTCTTTAAAAGTAAACTTGCCATATACTTAATCTATATACCATAAATAAGCTTAATGTGATATATTCTAAGATTGTCTGCATCATCTCAGTTGAGGCTGTGTGCTTGGATGTGGGCGTGTGTGTGTGAGCAAGCTCCTACGTCACAGGCTGCTAGCTTGCTCGAGTGCTGCTGGTGTGTGAGGAGACAGGCGGTGTCATATTTCAATTGCCTGCTAGTCAAGTTAGGGCAGTGAGAGTTTTTGAATTGTGTTTTGTGCTTAGAGACTAAGACATTTACTTTCTGACTTTTCTGATTTCTGTTTATTATTTTGTGTACTTAATAAAATACTACTATTGATTAAACATTCCTTGTGTCTGCGCGTGAATGTGTGTTCACAGTAAATCCTCGATCTTTGTAACACGTCAATTACATATTATTAATAAGAGAACTAATCAACCCAGATAAACATTAAATGATCAATTATTGAATTGTTCCAACACATTCCTCAGTCTGGTTGCTCTTATGTGCACCCTCTCTAATCCCAAAAGCTTCTTTTCATAATGTTTTTGGGTCAGTAATTGAACACAGAACTCTAAGTGCGGTCTCACCAGTGCTTTATACAACCTCATCACATCCTCCTTGGATTTCTACTCTACCCTGCCATGTTGTGTTTGTTCTATTAACCCATATCGAACAATGCAAAAAAGTCAGCCTGGCCTGTATATATGTGTCGTTGATTTATACAGGACCTTCAACAGTATCCATGGATTCGGCTATACTAGAGATCATCATCAGAATCGCCAAACGGTTCTACAATAACTTCACATGCACTGCTGGGGATACCTGAGAGCTGAGCTTCCAGGTAGAATCCGGGTAAGACAAGGGTAAGAAACGTCAGCCTTCCTGTTTAATCTTAGAGTTGGCGGGACCTTGAAAAGAGCAACAGAAGAACAGTGCAGAGGAATTAGACAAATCATATTTCCAACCCTGGAAGATCTGGAGGTTATTGTACCCCTCTCCATACCAAAGACCACATGCAGCAGAAAACGGATCGTCTTTACACCCATGTGAAAAAACAAAACAGTAAAAGTGATGCCAATCAACCTCAAGAGCCCAGAGCCGATCCCTGTGGGTGAACACGACCTTGAAAATACTGGCACACTTAAGTACCTTCAAAGTATCATCTGGAGGAACTGACCAAGACATCAAAGCCAGGACAAGTAGCAGAAGACCTGCCTCCATTAAACAAGTATGGAAATCAACAGCCTATATCAGAAACACCAAGCTAAGAATATGCCAGAGCTGTGTCCTCTCAGTACTGCGATATGCTTCAGAATGCTGGCCAATGGTCTGAAAAGCACATGGCGCCAACTAGAGGTTTCTCTCCTTACCAGTTATGTATCTCTTCATGTTCTCACCGATTTCAACTGAAGGATCAGTCTTTCATACTGCACTTAATCATTACACATTTACATGGCTCTGGGTTTCAAAATATTATAATTAAAATCAATTAAAACTGAATACATCAAATATCAGAGCCAAGTAGCCAAGACTGAAAATTTTATTAAATTTTATTAAATTGCCTGCATATAAGCAGCGATCTGCAAAAGTCAGTATGTTCTTAATACAACTCTATACAGAGACACACAGACAAGAAAAAAAACTAGTTTGATTCTCTTAACTAACTTATCCGCCTGGTCCAGAAATTTGAAAACTCTGTTCCTATGAATGTATTTTCTGCCTTCATTAGTTCTTTAATTGAAGGAAACTCTACAACACAGTTTTAAAGGACATTTCAGATAGTAGGAGGGGAGGGGGGACGACACACACGCCAACTCGGCTGCCCCTGTCTGGAAATTTGAAAACTCTACAACAGAGTTTTATAGATGGTGCAGTGTGTGGATGCACTAGTCTGTGTAACACGGGGATGCTTTGTTTTTGTTCTAATTTGACATACATTATGCATCATATCTTCTTTATTGTTTTACAAACAAAATAAAATTTCTAGTATGTTGTTATGGTAACAGAGAAAACAATGAGTACAAAGGTAAGCCAAAAATAATAAATCTGGATTTAATTTTGATTTTTCAGACATTTTGGCATTTATTTTTTTAACTAAGTTTTGTAACGAATGCTCTTGTGTTCAATGGAACCTGTTCATTGTGCATCAGCTTTCACCACACTCTTTCTCAAGGCATCAAACTAGACATGGATGGTTTTGATATTTTGTTGTTTTATTTACCATAAATTCATCTGCTTTATCTATGGTGTCCCCTTCCCTCTGTCTGTCTCAGTCTGTCTCCACTTCATTAATTCACTTTATCTATAGTGTCTCCTTCCCTCTGTCCAGCTGTGTTCTCTGTCCCTGGTTTCTGTGTGGCACCCAAATTATAGTAGAGGATATTACTGAACATCATACATAACACACTGAAAACAAAGCACCTTGGTAATGAAACTAAATCAATAAATAAAACCCTGAAAAAAACACCTTGTTAATAAATATAAAACGCAATCATGAAATAAAACCCTGACAACGAAGCACTTTGGTTACAAAACTCAATCCTTACCTTCTCTGGTGTGGCTCAAACCCTTTCTAAACATCAGCCGTGGAAACAAGGTGTTTATAGGGAGCCTTGATGAAGACTCCACCCCTCCTCAGGAGTTCTGACTAATCATTATTCCAGGGTCAGGAGCTGGGTTTACCTACACATTAGTGGTAACACCCTTATTCAGCTTGGATTGCAAATAAACCAGTTCTTCCATAACTTTGTGTATTTTTACATTTCAAATGGATGACCAAATGGATTTAAAAAATTTCCACTGAATACTTTGTTAACATAACATGGACCCACGAGGCTGAGGCCAGACAGCGTATTCAGTTGCAGTGATTCATAGCGTATCATTGTGCTGTACTGTGGATGATTAAGCTTGATAATAAAAATAAAAATCAATACAAGATCCTGATAAAACAGCACATTTTCATAAACCTTCAGTAAAATGTTTTGCTTAGTATTTTTTATGCTTAGTACTGCTTAGGATTTCCTTTTTTGTTTACCTGTTTGGGTCAATTAGGGAAACACAATTCAGGTCAGAAATACAATTTGATTGAGACTTGTCCTTTAATGCTCTGTTGAATGCAGTACTGATAAGCAGTTTGTTTTAGTGCGTTGAGTGTTATGAAATAGTTCCCCCATGTAAAGGTAACAGGAAGCATAGTGAATACTGAGACCTCCGGAGTGAAAGGGGACTGTGTATCAAAGCAGGATCATTTTGACATTTCTTGTTTTACACTACCTTCTACAACTTTTTCAGGTCATTTTTTTATTGTACTAGAAAGCCTTTTTGGCTGCAACAATTATTAAAAGTGTTTTAATTTCCTTTTCACAGAAATGAAACTGAAAGAAAGATTCATTACACAGCAAGGAGAAGCAGTGTTTGTGTGAGTCAGCTTGATCTGAAGCCAATTTATAATGACAAATTGAATTTTTGCAGCATATGGTAATGTAGGGGTGTGTTGACATCGTAGGGGTGTGTTGACATAGTAGGGGTGTGCTGACATCATAAGGGTGTGTTGATACTCATACGTAATCATAGGCTCAGAGTATTCAAATTCAAAAGCAACGCCATGGAAACAGATATAATATGACTTCAGTTGACTGTTCCCACTAATCCTTTCTCTTTGTGGTCCTCAGCGCATATACCCTCCAAATAAATTACTTTGACATAGCTGATTGTTTCAGAATACTTGAATTGGGACATGGGAAAGAAAGAAAGAAACAGACAGTCCGGTTTGGTTTGTCTGTTTTGCAGAAAGATGAGCTGAGAAGCATGAAATAAAGAAAACCAGTCTTGCAAGTACTGCCTATTCTGGGTGTCGAGGCAACAATGACTTCTCTGACGAACAACGGCTGATAGCTGGGGAAACTGAAACATACAACATAACACAACACTAGCTAGCTAACATCTAAAATATAAGACGTTAGAAACAGTAATTTTCTACTGACAAGCAACTCTCAAGGCTACTTCAGCATGTGACATGTAGTCACGACACAAAAACATTCCACACAGTACCAGGTTAAGTGCCAGTGACAGGGAAGGGGAACCATCCTGTGTTACAGGGTATTAATAATCATGGAAGATGTACAACTTTGAATCTGCTTGTTCTGTGTCTGGAAACTTGATTCCCTGCATATATTAAAATAAACCTAACACTGATTGAAGAAAATTACTCTATGCATTTTCTTAAAGACATTGGAACTCACTTTAAATCCACTTCAGGCTACTCTGACTTTAACTACCCCCTGCCCAGGCTTGAAAAGTAAGTGCCCACAAACTGATACTGATCCACAACTGTACTGATCAGAATCACCAGCACTATTTACTTTATTCTCCCCCTTCCCCACAGGTACTTTGGATTCCGTGTTGCTCGCCAAGATGAACAACCAGAGACCACAACCCAGGTAAGGAAAATCTCAATTCACTTTATTACAGAGTTCACACGCATAAACAAAACAACCCTATAACAAACCATCAGAAGGACTAGACAATATGAATCATAAATATATACATATATATGTGTACCTCAGCACACCACTAGGGCCCTAACTAAACGCTCAGTTCACACCAACATACCACCCCACACCACCTCAGTGGCCCCTTGTGACAGGCTAGCTGTAGGGGTGACGTCAGACCAGAAAGGAATACACAGACAGGCAGTAGTGATGAGTGAAACTGAGCCGCAATGGCTGCGCTCAGTACGTTTATTGCAAAATAAAAGGTTTAAACAGAAAACAGGACACGGCAGTTGACGCCAAAATAAATAGACAAACAAAACGGATTAACACTAAACAAACAGTGGACGGACAGACAAACAAACACGGTGAGTCTAAACACGTATTATTATTTTTGTTTATTTTACCCTTTCTAAATAACTAAGCCTGCCTCAGGGTGTACTGCATTGTCACTCTAATGATAACATACCAATACAAGATACAAGCAAACAAGCCATATGTTGCCCAAAGGAATAAACAGCTAATGGTGATTCCACAAAAGCACCAGCTCTGTTACTGTCAACCAGTCTGAGGCAACTTCATTCTGCAGATTGTTTAGATCAGTTATTCATAAACTGTATAAACTATGACTGTAGTAATAATGGTAATGCTGTAGCATGTAGGTTTTGCAGATTTGAGTAAATGCACATTCTGTGAATTGTTTTCTTGCAAACTTTTCATGTTTTACACTATATTTATACAGCTCTAATATTGTGGGGCTGTCATAATTGCACATACAGCAATCTACCCATTAAACGATAGTTTTTATAGGGAAGCCAGGGTTAATGGCCTGATGGTAATCCTTTATATCCCAGTGAAGATCACCAACACGTAAAAAAAAAAAAAACAAAGGAAGAAAAGCACCACTCCAAACAGCGTGCTACTGCTCCCTCATACAACGCAAGGGGTAAATCACAACTCAATAATCAATCGTGCAAGACAATGCAATAAATAATAATAATAATAATAATAATAATAATAATAATAATAATAATAATAATAATAAGTGTCACAATAAAACATTTCTTTCACCAACTAACCTTGGTCACTTGTCATACGCAAACAAATTCCACAGATCCACAGATCCCATGGAGCCAGTCAGTTTGTGATTTTCCACATAAGGTGGATTCTCATGCACAGGTGGAAGCTGTAGTAAATCCCCCAGAAGTAAGATGTTGATTTTTCCACACCAGCCATCATCTGTGTTAGCAGTCTGGAAAATCTCACACAGACGAAGATGGATGTACAACAAGGTGACATTGGAAATCATGGACACCTCATCAATAATGAGGAGGGTCACATCTCGCATGTCTGTACGAAGGCATTGCAGTACCTCATCAGAGAGGTTATGATACACCGGTGTTTATCCATGCTCCACTGGAAGCATTAGTAGTCTGTGAATGGTGATTTGTAAGCTGCAACTCCAGTGGGTGCTGTGATTGCCACATCTTTTCCCAGGCTTTGTCTCACCTATGCTGTGACAGTTTGAATGAGAAGTCTTCCCTGTGCCTCCAGTGCCACTCACAAACATGCGGAGGATAGAGGCGTTTGTTTCAGTTTGTTGTTGTTTTGGCAATGTGGTCAAAGACTCTCTGCTGATCTTGTGAATGGCTGGGAGGGAGGAATTGTGGCTCTAGTGGGTAGAGGTGAATGGCTGGGAGGGAGGGATTGTGGCTCTAGTGGGAAGAGGTGAATGACTGGGAGGGAGGGATTGTGGCTCTAGTGGGTAGAGGTGAATGGCTGGGAGGGAGGGATTCTGGCTCTAGTGGGTAGAGGTGAATGGCTGGGAGGGAGGGATTCTGGCTCTAGTGGGTAGGGGTGAATGACTGGGAGGGAAGGATTGTGGCTCTAGTGGGTAGAGGTGAATGACTGGGAGGGAGGGATTGTGGCACTAGTGGGTAGAGGTGAATGGCTGGGAGGGAGGGATTCTGGCTCTAGTGGGTAGAGGTGAATGGCTGGGAGGGAGGGATTCTGGCTCTAGTGGGTAGGGGTGAATAACTGGGAAGGAGGGATTCTAGCTCTAGAGGGTAGGGGTTAATAACTGGGAAGGAGGGATTCTAGCTCTAGTGGGTAGGGGTGAATGACTGGGAGGGAGGGATTGTGGCTCTAGTGGGTAGAGGTGAATGACTGGGAGGGAGGGATTGTGGCTCTAGTGGGTAGAGGTGAATGGCTGGGAGGGAGGGATTCTGGCTGTAGTGGGTAGAGGTGAATGACTGGGAGGGAGGGATTGTGGCTCTAGTGGGTAGAGGTGAATGACTGGGAGGGAGGGATTGTGGCTCTAGTGGGTAGGGGTGAATGACTGGGAGGGAGGGATTGTGGCTCTAGTGGGTAGAGGTGAATGACTGGGAGGGAGGGATTCTGACTCTAGTGGGTAGGGGTGAATGACTGGGAGGGAGTGATTGTGGCTCGAGTGGGTAGGGGTGAATGACTGGGAGGGAAGGATTGTGGCTCTAGTGGGTAGAGGTGAATGACTGGGAGGGAGGGATTCTAGCTCTAGTGGGTAGGGGTGAATGACTGGGAGGGAGGGATTCTAGCTCTAGTGGGTAGGGGGTGAATGACTGGGAGGGAGGGATTGTGGATCTAGTGGGTAGGGGTGAATGACTGGGAGGGAGGGATTCTGGCTCTAGTGGGTAGAGGTGAATGACTGGGAGGGAGGGATTGTGGCTCTAGTGGGTAGGGGTTAATAACTGGGAGGGAGTGATTCTGGCTCTAGTGGGTAGGAGGGATTCTGGCTCTAGTGGGTAGGAGTGAATGACTGGGAGGGAGGGATTGTGGCTCTAGTGGGTAGGGGTGAATGACTGGGAGGGAGGGATTGTGGCTCTAGTGGGTAGGGGTGAATAACTGGGAGGGAGGGATTGTGGCTCTAGTGGGTAGAGGTGAATGGCTGGGAGGGAGGAATTGTGGCTCTAGTGGGTAGAGGTGAATGGCTGGGAGGGAGGAATTGTGGCTCTAGTGGGTAGAGGTGAATGGCTGGGAGGGAGGAATTGTGGCTCTAGTGGGTAGAGGTGAATGACTGGGAGGGAGGAATTGTGGCTCTAGTGGGTAGAGGTGAATGGCTGGGAGGGAGGGATTGTGGCTCTAGTGGGTAGAGGTGAATGACTGGGAGGGAGGGATTGTGGCTCTAGTGGGTAGAGGTGAATGGCTGGGAGGGAGGGATTCTGGCTCTAGTGGGTAGAGGTGAATGGCTGGGAGGGAGGGATTCTGGCTCTAGTGGGTAGGGGTGAATGACTGGGAGGGAAGGATTGTGGCTCTAGTGGGTAGAGGTGAATGACTGGGAGGGAGGGATTGTGGCTCTAGTGGGTAGAGGTGAATGGCTGGGAGGGAGGGATTCTGGCTCTAGTGGGTAGAGGTGAATGGCTGGGAGGGAGGGATTCTGGCTCTAGTGTGTAGGGGTGAATAACTGGGAAGGAGGGATTCTAGCTCTAGAGGGTAGGGGTTAATAACTGGGAAGGAGGGATTCTAGCTCTAGTGGGTAGGGGTGAATGACTGGGAGGGAGGGATTGTGGCTCTAGTGGGTAGAGGTGAATGACTGGGAGGGAGGGATTGTGGCTCTAGTGGGTAGAGGTGAATGGCTGGGAGGGAGGGATTCTGGCTGTAGTGGGTAGAGGTGAATGACTGGGAGGGAGGGATTGTGGCTCTAGTGGGTAGAGGTGAATGACTGGGAGGGAGGGATTGTGGCTCTAGTGGGTAGGGGTGAATGACTGGGAGGGAGGGATTGTGGCTCTAGTGGGTAGAGGTGAATGACTGGGAGGGAGGGATTCTGGCTCTAGTGGGTAGGGGTGAATGACTGGGAGGGAGGGATTCTGGCTGTAGTGGGTAGGGGTGAATGACTGGGAGGGAGGGATTGTGGCTCGAGTGGGTAGGGGTGAATGACTGGGAGGGAAGGATTGTGGCTCTAGTGGGTAGAGGTGAATGACTGGGAGGGAGGGATTCTAGCTCTAGTGGGTAGGGGTGAATGACTGGGAGGGAGGGATTCTAGCTCTAGTGGGTAGGGGGTGAATGACTGGGAGGGAGGGATTGTGGCTCTAGTGGGTAGGGGTGAATGACTGGGAGGGAGGGATTCTGGCTCTAGTGGGTAGAGGTGAATGACTGGGAGGGAGGGATTGTGGCTCTAGTGGGTAGGGGTTAATAACTGGGAGGGAGTGATTCTGGCTCTAGTGGGTAGGAGGGATTCTGGCTCTAGTGGGTAGGAGTGAATGACTGGGAGGGAGGGATTGTGGCTCTAGTGGGTAGGGGTGAATGACTGGGAGGGAGGGATTGTGGCTCTAGTGGGTAGGGGTGAATGACTGGGAGGGAGGAATTGTGGCTCTAGTGGGTAGAGGTGAATGACTGGGAGGGACGTATTGTGGCTCTAGTGGGTAGAGGTGAATGACTGGGAGGGAGGGATTGTGTCTCTAGTGGGTAGAGGTGAATGACTGGGAGGGAGGTATTGTGGCTCTAGTGGGTAGAGGTGAATGACTGGGAGGAAGGGATTCTGGCTCTAGTGGGTAGAGGTGAATGGCTGGGAGGGAGGGATTGTGGCTCTAGTGGGTAGAGGTGAATGGCTGGGAGGGAGGGATTGTGGCTCTAGTGGGTAGAGGTGAATGACTGGGAGGGAGGGATTGTGGCTCTAGTGGGTAGAGGTGAATGACTGGGAGGGAGGGATTGTGGCTCTAGTGGGTAGAGGTGAATGACTGGGAGGGAGGTATTGTGGCTCTAGTGGGTAGAGGTGAATGACTGGGAGGAAGGGATTCTGGCTCTAGTGGGTAGAGGTGAATGACTGGGAGGGAGGGATTGTGGATCTAGTGGGTAGAGGTGAATGGCTGGGAGGGAGGGATTGTGGCTCTAGTGGGTAGAGGTGAATGGCTGGGAGGGAGGGATTGTGGCTCTAGTGGGTAGAGGTGAATGACTGGAAGGGAGGGATTCTGGCTCTAGTGGGTAGAGGTGAATGACTGGGAGGGAGGGATTGTGGCTCTAGTGGGTAGGGGTGAATGACTGGGAGGGAGGGATTCTGGCTCTAGTGGGTAGAGGTGAATGACTGGGAGGGAGGGATTGTGGCTCTAGTGGGTAGAGGTGAATGACTGGGAGGGAGGGATGGTGGCTCTAGTGGGTAGAGGTGAATGACTGGGAGGGAGGTATTGTGGCTCTAGTGGGTAGAGGTGAATGACTGGGAGGAAGGGATTGTGGCTCTAGTGGGTAGAGGTGAATGACTGGGAGGGAGGGATTGTGGCTCTAGTGGGTAGAGGTGAATGACTGGGAGGGAGGGATTGTGGCTCTAGTGGGTAGAGGTGAATGGCTGGGAGGGAGGGATTGTGGCTCTAGTGGGTAGAGGTGAATGACTGGGAGGGAGGGATTGTGGCTCTAGTGGGTAGAGGTGAATGGCTGGGAGGGAGGGATTCTGGCTGTAGTGGGTAGAGGTGAATGACTGGGAGGGAGGGATTGTGGCTCTAGTGGGTAGAGGTGAATGACTGGGAGGGAGGGATTGTGGCTCTAGTGGGTAGGGGTGAATGGCTGGGAGGGAGGGATTGTGGCTCTAGTGGGTAGAGGTGAATGACTGGGAGGGAGGGATTGTGGCTCTAGTGGGTAGAGGTGAATGGCTGGGAGGGAGGGATTCTGGCTGTAGTGGGTAGAGGTGAATGACTGGGAGGGAGGGATTGTGGCTCTAGTGGGTAGAGGTGAATGGCTGGGAGGGAGGGATTCTGGCTGTAGTGGGTAGAGGTGAATGACTGGGAGGGAGGGATTGTGGCTCTAGTGGGTAGAGGTGAATGACTGGGAGGGAGGGATTGTGGCTCTAGTGGGTAGGGGTGAATGACTGGGAGGGAGGGATTGTGGCTCTAGTGGGTAGAGGTGAATGACTGGGAGGGAGGGATTCTGGCTGTAGTGGGTAGGGGTGAATGACTGGGAGGGAGGGATTGTGGCTCGAGTGGGTAGGGGTGAATGACTGGGAGGGAAGGATTGTGGCTCTAGTGGGTAGAGGTGAATGACTGGGAGGGAGGGATTCTAGCTCTAGTGGGTAGGGGTGAATGACTGGGAGGGAGGGATTCTAGCTCTAGTGGGTAGGGGGTGAATGACTGGGAGGGAGGGATTGTGGCTCTAGTGGGTAGGGGTGAATGACTGGGAGGGAGGGATTCTGGCTCTAGTGGGTAGAGGTGAATGACTGGGAGGGAGGGATTGTGGCTCTAGTGGGTAGGGGTTAATAACTGGGAGGGAGTGATTCTGGCTCTAGTGGGTAGGAGGGATTCTGGCTCTAGTGGGTAGGAGTGAATGACTGGGAGGGAGGGATTGTGGCTCTAGTGGGTAGGGGTGAATGACTGGGAGGGAGGGATTGTGGCTCTAGTGGGTAGGGGTGAATGACTGGGAGGGAGGAATTGTGGCTCTAGTGGGTAGAGGTGAATGACTGGGAGGGAGGTATTGTGGCTCTAGTGGGTAGAGGTGAATGACTGGGAGGGAGGGATTGTGTCTCTAGTGGGTAGAGGTGAATGACTGGGAGGGAGGTATTGTGGCTCTAGTGGGTAGAGGTGAATGACTGGGAGGAAGGGATTCTGGCTCTAGTGGGTAGAGGTGAATGGCTGGGAGGGAGGGATTGTGGCTCTAGTGGGTAGAGGTGAATGGCTGGGAGGGATGGATTGTGGCTCTAGTGGGTAGAGGTGAATGACTGGGAGGGAGGGATTGTGGCTCTAGTGGGTAGAGGTGAATGACTGGGAGGGAGGGATTGTGGCTCTAGTGGGTAGAGGTGAATGACTGGGAGGGAGGTATTGTGGCTCTAGTGGGTAGAGGTGAATGACTGGGAGGAAGGGATTCTGGCTCTAGTGGGTAGAGGTGAATGACTGGGAGGGAGGGATTGTGGCTCTAGTGGGTAGAGATGAATGACTGGGAGGGAGGGATTGTGGCTCTAGTGGGTAGAGGTGAATGGCTGGGAGGGAGGGATTGTGGCTCTAGTGGGTAGAGGTGAATGACTGGGAGGGAGGGATTCTGGCTCTAGTGGGTAGAGGTGAATGGCTGGGAGGGAGGGATTCTGGCTCTAGTGGGTAGAGGTGAATGGCTGGGAGGGAGGGATTCTGGCTCTAGTGGGTAGAGGTGAATGGCTGGGAGGGAGGGATTCTGGCTCTAGTGGGTAGAGGTGAATGGCTGGGAGGGAGGGATTCTGGCTCTGGTGGGTAGGGGTGAATGACTGGGAGGAAGGGATTGTGACTCTAGTGGGTAGGGGTGAATGGCTGGGAGGGAGGGATTCTGGCTCTAGTGGGTAGGGGTGAATGACTGGGAGGGAGGGATTGTGACTCTAGTGGGTAGGGGTGAATGACTGGGAGGGAGGGATTCTGGCTCTAGTGGGTAGGGGTGAATGACTGGGAGGGAGGGTTTGTGACTCTAGTGGGTAGGGGTGAATGACTGGGAGGGAGGGATTGTGACTCTAGTGGGTAGGGGTGAATGACTGGAAGGGAAGGATTGTGGCTCTAGTGGGTAGGGGTGAATGACTGGGGTGGGAGGGATTCTGGCTCTAGTGGGTAGAGGTGAATGACTGGGAGGGAGGGATTCTGGCTCTAGTGGGTAGAGGTGAATGACTGGGAGGGAGGGATTGTGGCTCTAGTGGGTAGAGGTGAATGACTGGGAGGGAGGGATTCTGGCTCTAGTGGGTAGGGGTGAATGACTGGGAGGGATTGATTCTGGCTCTAGTGGGTAGGGGTGAATGACTGGGAGGGAGGGATTCTGGCTCTAGTGGGTAGGGGTGGATGACTGGGAGGGAGGGATTCTGGCTCTAGTGGGTAGGGGTGAATGACTGGGAGGGAGGGATTCTGGCTCTAGTGGGTAGGGGTGGATGACTGGGAGGGAGGGATTCTGGCTCTAGTGGGTAGAGGTGAATGACTGGGAGGGAGGGATTCTGGCTCTAGTGGGTAGGGGTGAATGACTGGGAGGGAGGGATTCTGGCTCTAGTCGGTAGAGGTGAATGGCTGGGAGGGAGGGATTCTGGCTCTAGTGGTTAGAGGTGAATGACTGGGAGGGAGGGATTCTGGCTCTAGTGTTTAGAGGTGAATGGCTGGGAGGGAGGGATTGTGGCTCTAGTGGGTAGAGGTGAATGACTGGGAGGGAGGGATTCTGGCTCTAGTGGGTAGAGGTGAATGGCTGGGAGGGAGGGATTCTGGCTCTAGTGGGTAGAGGTGAATGGCTGGGAGGGAGGGATTCTGGCTCTAGTGGGTAGAGGTGAATGGCTGGGAGGGAGGGATTCTGGCTCTGGTGGGTAGAGGTGAATGGCTGGGAGGGAGGGATTCTGGCTCTAGTGGGTAGAGGTGAATGGCTGGGAGGGAGGGATTCTGGCTCTGGTGGGTAGGGGTGAATGACTGGGAGGAAGGGATTGTGACTCTAGTGGGTAGGGGTGAATGGCTGGGAGGGAGGGATTCTGGCTCTAGTGGGTAGGGGTGAATGACTGGGAGGGAGGGATTGTGACTCTAGTGGGTAGGGGTGAATGACTGGGAGGGAGGGATTCTGGCTCTAGTGGGTAGGGGTGAATGACTGGGAGGGAGGGATTGTGACTCTAGTGGGTAGGGGTGAATGACTGGGAGGGAGGGATTGTGACTCTAGTGGGTAGGGGTGAATGACTGGAAGGGAAGGATTGTGGCTCTAGTGGGTAGGGGTGAATGACTGGGGTGGGAGGGATTCTGGCTCTAGTGGGTAGAGGTGAATGACTGGGAGGGAGGGATTCTGGCTCTAGTGGGTAGAGGTGAATGACTGGGAGGGAGGGATTGTGGCTCTAGTGGGTAGAGGTGAATGACTGGGAGGGAGGGATTCTGGCTCTAGTGGGTAGGGGTGAATGACTGGGAGGGATTGATTCTGGCTCTAGTGGGTAGGGGTGAATGACTGGGAGGGAGGGATTCTGGCTCTAGTGGGTAGGGGTGGATGACTGGGAGGGAGGGATTCTGGCTCTAGTGGGTAGGGGTGAATGACTGGGAGGGAGGGATTCTGGCTCTAGTGGGTAGGGGTGGATGACTGGGAGGGAGGGATTCTGGCTCTAGTGGGTAGAGGTGAATGACTGGGAGGGAGGGATTCTGGCTCTAGTGGGTAGGGGTGAATGACTGGGAGGGAGGGATTCTGGCTCTAGTCGGTAGAGGTGAATGGCTGGGAGGGAGGGATTCTGGCTCTAGTGGTTAGAGGTGAATGACTGGGAGGGAGGGATTCTGGCTCTAGTGTTTAGAGGTGAATGGCTGGGAGGGAGGGATTGTGGCTCTAGTGGGTAGAGGTGAATGACTGGGAGGGAGGGATTCTGGCTCTAGTGGGTAGAGGTGAATGGCTGGGAGGGAGGGATTCTGGCTCTAGTGGGTAGAGGTGAATGGCTGGGAGGGAGGGATTCTGGCTCTAGTGGGTAGAGGTGAATGGCTGGGAGGGAGGGATTCTGGCTCTGGTGGGTAGGGGTGAATGACTGGGAGGAAGGGATTGTGACTCTAGTGGGTAGGGGTGAATGGCTGGGAGGGAGGGATTCTGGCTCTAGTGGGTAGGGGTGAATGACTGGGAGGGAGGGATTGTGACTCTAGTGGGTAGGGGTGAATGACTGGGAGGGAGGGATTCTGGCTCTAGTGGGTAGGGGTGAATGACTGGGAGGGAGGGATTGTGACTCTAGTGGGTAGGGGTGAATGACTGGGAGGGAGGGATTCTGGCTCTAGTGGGTAGAGGTGATTGGCTGGGAGGGAGGGATTCTGGCTCTGGTGGGTAGGGGTGAATGACTGGGAGGAAGGGATTGTGACTCTAGTGGGTAGGGGTGAATGGCTGGGAGGGAGGGATTCTGGCTCTAGTGGGTAGGGGTGAATGACTGGGAGGGAGGGATTCTGGCTCTAGTGGGTAGAGGTGAATGACTGGGAGGGAGGGATTCTGGCTCTAGTGGGTAGGGGTGAATGACTGGGAGGGAGGGATTCTGGCTCTAGTCGGTAGAGGTGAATGGCTGGGAGGGAGGGATTCTGGCTCTAGTGGTTAGAGGTGAATGACTGGGAGGGAGGAATTCTGGCTCTAGTGTTTAGAGGTGAATGGCTGGGAGGGAGGGATTGTGGCTCTAGTGGGTAGAGGTGAATGACTGGGAGGGAGGGATTCTGGCTCTAGTGGGTAGAGGTGAATGGTTGGGAGGGAGGGATTCTGGCTCTAGTGGGTAGAGGTGAATGGCTGGGAGGGAGGGATTCTGGCTCTAGTGGGTAGAGGTGAATGGCTGGGAGGGAGGGATTCTGGCTCTGGTGGGTAGAGGTGAATGGCTGGGAGGGAGGGATTCTGGCTCTAGTGGGTAGAGGTGAATGGCTGGGAGGGAGGGATTCTGGCTCTGGTGGGTAGGGGTGAATGACTGGGAGGAAGGGATTGTGACTCTAGTGGGTAGGGGTGAATGGCTGGGAGGGAGGGATTCTGGCTCTAGTGGGTAGGGGTGAATGACTGGGAGGGAGGGATTGTGACTCTAGTGGGTAGGGGTGAATGACTGGGAGGGAGGGATTCTGGCTCTAGTGGGTAGGGGTGAATGACTGGGAGGGAGGGATTGTGACTCTAGTGGGTAGTGGTGAATGACTGGGAGGGAGGGATTGTGACTCTAGTGGGTAGGGGTGAATGACTGGAAGGGAAGGATTGTGGCTCTAGTGGGTAGGGGTGAATGACTGGGGTGGGAGGGATTCTGGCTCTAGTGGGTAGAGGTGAATGACTGGGAGGGAGGGATTCTGGCTCTAGTGGGTAGAGGTGAATGACTGGGAGGGAGGGATTGTGGATCTAGTGGGTAGAGGTGAATGACTGGGAGGGAGGGATTCTGGCTCTAGTGGGTAGGGGTGAATGACTGGGAGGGATTGATTCTGGCTCTAGTGGGTAGGGGTGAATGACTGGGAGGGAGGGATTCTGGCTCTAGTGGGTAGGGGTGGATGACTGGGAGGGAGGGATTCTGGCTCTAGTGGGTAGGGGTGAATGACTGGGAGGGAGGGATTCTGGCTCTAGTGGGTAGGGGTGGATGACTGGGAGGGAGGGATTCTGGTTCTAGTGGGTAGAGGTGAATGACTGGGAGGGAGGGATTCTGGCTCTAGTGGGTAGGGGTGAATGACTGGGAGGGAGGGATTCTTGCTCTAGTCGGTAGAGGTGAATGGCTGGGAGGGAGGGATTCTGGCTCTAGTTGTTAGAGGTGAATGACTGGGAGGGAGGGATTCTGGCTCTAGTGTTTAGTGGTGAATGGCTGGGAGGGAGGGATTGTGGCTCTAGTGGGTAGAGGTGAATGACTGGGAGGGAGGGATTCTGGCTCTAGTGGGTAGAGGTGAATGGCTGGGAGGGAGGGATTCTGGCTCTAGTGGGTAGAGGTGAATGGCTGGGAGGGAGGGATTCTGGCTCTAGTGGGTAGAGGTGAATGGCTGGGAGGGAGGGATTCTGGCTCTGGTGGGTAGGGGTGAATGACTGGGAGGAAGGGATTGTGACTCTAGTGGGTAGGGGTGAATGGCTGGGAGGGAGGGATTCTGGCTCTAGTGGGTAGGGGTGAATGACTGGGAGGGAGGGATTGTGACTCTAGTGGGTAGGGGTGAATGACTGGGAGGGAGGGATTCTGGCTCTAGTGGGTAGGGGTGAATGACTGGGAGGGAGGGATTGTGACTCTAGTGGGTAGGGGTGAATGACTGGGAGGGAGGGATTGTGACTCTAGTGGGTAGGGGTGAATGACTGGAAGGGAAGGATTGTGGCTCTAGTGGGTAGGGGTGAATGACTGGGGTGGGAGGGATTCTGGCTCTAGTGGGTAGAGGTGAATGACTGGGAGGGAGGGATTCTGGCTCTAGTGGGTAGAGGTGAATGACTGGGAGGGAGGGATTGTGGCTCTAGTGGGTAGAGGTGAATGACTGGGAGGGAGGGATTCTGGCTCTAGTGGGTAGGGGTGAATGACTGGGAGGGATTGATTCTGGCTCTAGTGGGTAGGGGTGAATGACTGGGAGGGAGGGATTCTGGCTCTAGTGGGTAGGGGTGGATGACTGGGAGGGAGGGATTCTGGCTCTAGTGGGTAGGGGTGAATGACTGGGAGGGAGGGATTCTGGCTCTAGTGGGTAGGGGTGGATGACTGGGAGGGAGGGATTCTGGCTCTAGTGGGTAGAGGTGAATGACTGGGAGGGAGGGATTCTGGCTCTAGTGGGTAGGGGTGAATGACTGGGAGGGAGGGATTCTGGCTCTAGTCGGTAGAGGTGAATGGCTGGGAGGGAGGGATTCTGGCTCTAGTGGTTAGAGGTGAATGACTGGGAGGGAGGGATTCTGGCTCTAGTGTTTAGAGGTGAATGGCTGGGAGGGAGGGATTGTGGCTCTAGTGGGTAGAGGTGAATGACTGGGAGGGAGGGATTCTGGCTCTAGTGGGTAGAGGTGAATGGCTGGGAGGGAGGGATTCTGGCTCTAGTGGGTAGAGGTGAATGGCTGGGAGGGAGGGATTCTGGCTCTAGTGGGTAGAGGTGAATGGTTGGGAGGGAGGGATTCTGGCTCTAGTGGGTAGAGGTGAATGGCTGGGAGGGAGGGATTCTGGCTCTAGTGGGTAGGGGTGAATGACTGGGAGGAAGGGATTGTGACTCTAGTGGGTAGGGGTGAATGACTGGGAGGGAGGGATTCTGGCTCTAGTGGGTAGGGGTGGATGACTGGGAGGGAGGGATTCTGGCTCTAGTGGGTAGAGGTGAATGACTGGGAGGGAGGGATTGTGGCTCTAGTGGGTAGAGGTGAATGACTGGGAGGGAGGGATTCTGGCTCTAGTGGGTAGGGGTGAATGACTGGGAGGGATTGATTCTGGCTCTAGTGGGTAGGGGTGAATGACTGGGAGGGAGGGATTCTGGCTCTAGTGGGTAGGGGTGGATGACTGGGAGGGAGGGATTCTGGCTCTAGTGGGTAGGGGTGAATGACTGGGAGGGAGGGATTCTGGCTCTAGTGGGTAGGGGTGGATGACTGGGAGGGAGGGATTCTGGCTCTAGTGGGTAGAGGTGAATGACTGGGAGGGAGGGATTCTGGCTCTAGTGGGTAGGGGTGAATGACTGGGAGGGAGGGATTCTGGCTCTAGTCGGTAGAGGTGAATGGCTGGGAGGGAGGGATTCTGGCTCTAGTGGTTAGAGGTGAATGACTGGGAGGGAGGGATTCTGGCTCTAGTGTTTAGAGGTGAATGGCTGGGAGGGAGGGATTGTGGCTCTAGTGGGTAGAGGTGAATGACTGGGAGGGAGGGATTCTGGCTCTAGTGGGTAGAGGTGAATGGCTGGGAGGGAGGGATTCTGGCTCTAGTGGGTAGAGGTGAATGGCTGGGAGGGAGGGATTCTGGCTCTAGTGGGTAGAGGTGAATGGTTGGGAGGGAGGGATTCTGGCTCTAGTGGGTAGAGGTGAATGGCTGGGAGGGAGGGATTCTGGCTCTAGTGGGTAGGGGTGAATGACTGGGAGGAAGGGATTGTGACTCTAGTGGGTAGGGGTGAATGACTGGGAGGGAGGGATTCTGGCTCTAGTGGGTAGGGGTGGATGACTGGGAGGGAGGGATTCTGGCTCTAGTGGGTAGAGGTGAATGACTGGGAGGGAGGGATTCTGGCTCTAGTGGGTAGGGGTGAATGACTGGGAGGGAGGGATTCTGGCTCTAGTGGGTAGGGGTGGATGACTGGGAGGGAGGGATTCTGGCTCTAGTGGGTAGGGGTGAATGACTGGGAGGGAGGGATTCTGGCTCTAGTGGGTAGGGGTGGATGACTGGGAGGGAGGGATTCTGGCTCTAGTGGGTAGAGGTGAATGACTGGGAGGGAGGGATTCTGGCTCTAGTAGGTAGAGATGAATGACTGGGGTGTTTGTTTCAGTTTGTTGTTGTTTTGGCAGTGTGGTCAAACACTCTCTGCTCATCTTTATTAAGGCGCTTGAGCAGGTCTTCTACATTCACCCAAATCTGGAAAAAAATTTCACCCCGAAAATCAGACGCTCTAAATATAACCTTTAGTTAAGGAAAATACAGAGACAAATTATGCTAGCATATCAATTCAGGCAATGGCAAACAATGTTTCACATTAATTCTAACCCCAACAATAACCCCAATCCTAACCCCAACATTTTCTGATACAACTGTGTACTTACATGTATTGTGCAAATTGATTTACACTCAGTACATTGCCACTATGCATATTACAGTTTTTCTCGATTGCTTGAGCACATTTGTCCAAACAGAATTCACTTTTTCAAAACAATTAACACGCAGCCCCAAACTGAAACACGTTGGCCAAAATGACACATTTCATTTGCAAAATGCACTAAGACTCTCAAAACATTAAATACATGACACTAAATCAACCACCTCCATCAAAACATACAACCTGTTATCAAATGAAAAGTTATTTCAATCAATCGATACACAATGGCCCTATAAATACTAACTATCAATATACCCTAATGTGGTTAACCCTCTTTTATGTGTCTGTGCTATTTGTTGATACTATCATTATAGTATGTACCATAAAAGGCAAGTAAACATATTATCACAGCATGGTCTGTATTCTTTTTTCCTAAAATGATTTTACCGAAGATGACCAATGCAGAAAGAATGTCACTCAAGAGCATGAATATCCAGAAACAAAAGGCTTTATTTTACCTTTTTCCATTGTGTCCTTTACAAATTCAATGATGCTGTATATACAGAGAATAAAAATAAAATACACCAAGCTAACAAATCACTGCAAAAACAAAGCAATGTCAAAAAAGGCAACACAAATACAGTATACACCACATTCAGTGCATTCGTTCATGTCGATCAGGCCACATGTTTTCATCAACATCACACTGGATGTTTTCCCTCGCAATGCAGCAAGGAAAAAATCTCCTTGCATGGCGCATCCACGCTTGGCAGTCCTCTGCAGTGATTGCCAGACAACCGGCATTCATTGCATCTAGGAGGGACATCTGGTCATGTGGACGGTAATCATAAACTTTCCACCTCCATTAGCTCTTTGTATTCCCCTTTGACCTACTCCATCACCACGCATCTGAACCCCTCTTCCTCTATGGGCCCCTCTACCTCTCCTTTGAACTACTCCATCACCACGCATCTGAACCCCTCTTCCTCTATGGGCCCCTCTACCTCTCCTTTGAACTACTCCATCACCACGCATCTGAACCCCTCTTCCTCTATGGGCCCCTCTACCTCTCCTTTGAACTACTCCATCACCATGCATCTGAACCCCTCTTCCTCTATGGGCCCCTCTACCTCTCCTTTGAACTACTCCATCACCATGCATCTGAACCCCTCTTCCTCTATGGGCCCCTCTACCTCTCCTTTGAACTACTCCATCACCACGCATCTGAACCCCTCTTCCTCTATGGGCCCCTCTACCTCTCCTTTGAACTACTCCATCACCACGCATCTGAACCCCTCTTCCTCTATGGGCCCCTCTACCTCTCCTTTGAACTACTCCATCACCATGCATCTGAACCCCTCTTCCTCTATGGGCCCCTCTACCTCTCCTTTGAACTACTCCATCACCATGCATCTGAACCCCTCTTCCTCTATGGGCCCCTCTACCTCTCCTTTGAACTACTCCATCACCATGCATCTGAACCCCTCTTCCTCTATGGGCCCCTCTACCTCTCCTTTGAACTACTCCATCACCACGCATCTGAACCCCTCTTCCTCTATGGGCCCCTCTACCTCTCCTTTGAACTACTCCATCACCACGCATCTGAACCCCTCTTCCTCTATGGGCCCCTCTACCTCTCCTTTGAACTACTCCATCACCATGCATCTGAACCCCTCTTCCTCTATGGGCCCCTCTACCTCTCCTTTGAACTACTCCATCACCACGCATCTGAACCCCTCTTCCTCTATGGGCCCCTCTACCTCTCCTTTGAACTACTCCATCACCACGCATCTGAACCCCTCTTCCTCTATGGGCCCCTCTACCTCTCCTTTGAACTACTCCATCACCACGCATCTGAACCCCTCTTCCTCTATGGGCCCCTCTACCTCTCCTTTGAACTACTCCATCACCATGCATCTGAACCCCTCTTCCTCTATGGGCCCCTCTACCTCTCCTTTGAACTACTCCATCACCATGCATCTGAACCCCTCTTCCTCTATGGGCCCCTCTACCTCTCCTTTGAACTACTCCATCACCATGCATCTGAACCCCTCTTCCTCTATGGGCCCCTCTACCTCTCCTTTGAACTACTCCATCACCATGCATCTGAACCCCTCTTCCTCTATGGGCCCCTCTACCTCTCCTTTGAACTACTCCATCACCATGCATCTGAACCCCTCTTCCTCTATGGGCCCCTCTACCTCTCCTTTGAACTACTCCATCACCACGCATCTGAACCCCTCTTCCTCTATGGGCCCCTCTACCTCTCCTTTGAACTACTCCATCACCACGCATCTGAACCCCTCTTCCTCTATGGGCCCCTCTACCTCTCCTTTGAACTACTCCATCACCATGCATCTGAACCCCTCTTCCTCTATGGGCCCCTCTACCTCTCCTTTGAACTACTCCATCACCACGCATCTGAACCCCTCTTCCTCTATGGGCCCCTCTACCTCTCCTTTGAACTACTCCATCACCACGCATCTGAACCCCTCTTCCTCTATGGGCCCCTCTACCTCTCCTTTGAACTACTCCATCACCACGCATCTGAACCCCTCTTCCTCTATGGGCCCCTCTACCTCTCCTTTGAACTACTCCATCACCACGCATCTGAACCCCTCTTCCTCTATGGGCCCCTCTACCTCTCCTTTGAACTACTCCATCACCACGCATCTGAACCCCTCTTCCTCTATGGGCCCCTCTACCTCTCCTTTGAACTACTCCATCACCACGCATCTGAACCCCTCTTCCTCTATGGGCCCCTCTACCTCTCCTTTGAACTACTCCATCACCACGCATCTGAACCCCTCTTCCTCTATGGGCCCCTCTACCTCTCCTTTGAACTACTCCATCACCATGCATCTGAACCCCTCTTCCTCTATGGGCCCCTCTACCTCTCCTTTGAACTACTCCATCACCACGCATCTGAACCCCTCTTCCTCTATGGGCCCCTCTACCTCTCCTTTGAACTACTCCATCACCATGCATCTGAACCCCTCTTCCTCTATGGGCCCCTCTACCTCTCCTTTGAACTACTCCATCACCATGCATCTGAACCCCTCTTCCTCTATGGGCCCCTCTACCTCTCCTTTGAACTACTCCATCACCACGCATCTGAACCCCTCTTCCTCTATGGGCCCCTCTACCTCTCCTTTGAACTACTCCATCACCATGCATCTGAACCCCTCTTCCTCTATGGGCCCCTCTACCTCTCCTTTGAACTACTCCATCACCACGCATCTGAACCCCTCTTCCTCTATGGGCCCCTCTACCTCTCCTTTGAACTACTCCATCACCACGCATCTGAACCCCTCTTCCTCTATGGGCCCCTCTACCTCTCCTTTGAACTACTCCATCACCACGCATCTGAACCCCTCTTCCTCTATGGGCCCCTCTACCTCTCCTTTGAACTACTCCATCACCATGCATCTGAACCCCTCTTCCTCTATGGGCCCCTCTACCTCTCCTTTGAACTACTCCATCACCATGCATCTGAACCCCTCTTCCTCTATGGGCCCCTCTACCTCTCCTTTGAACTACTCCATCACCATGCATCTGAACCCCTCTTCCTCTATGGGCCCCTCTACCTCTCCTTTGAACTACTCCATCACCACGCATCTGAACCCCTCTTCCTCTATGGGCCCCTCTACCTCTCCTTTGAACTACTCCATCACCACGCATCTGAACCCCTCTTCCTCTATGGGCCCCTCTACCTCTCCTTTGAACTACTCCATCACCACGCATCTGAACCCCTCTTCCTCTATGGGCCCCTCTACCTCTCCTTTGAACTACTCCATCACCATGCATCTGAACCCCTCTTCCTCTATGGGCCCCTCTACCTCTCCTTTGAACTACTCCATCACCACGCATCTGAACCCCTCTTCCTCTATGGGCCCCTCTACCTCTCCTTTGAACTACTCCATCACCACGCATCTGAACCCCTCTTCCTCTATGGGCCCCTCTACCTCTCCTTTGAACTACTCCATCACCACGCATCTGAACCCCTCTTCCTCTATGGGCCCCTCTACCTCTCCTTTGAACTACTCCATCACCATGCATCTGAACCCCTCTTCCTCTATGGGCCCCTCTACCTCTCCTTTGAACTACTCCATCACCATGCATCTGAACCCCTCTTCCTCTATGGGCCCCTCTACCTCTCCTTTGAACTACTCCATCACCATGCATCTGAACCCCTCTTCCTCTATGGGCCCCTCTACCTCTCCTTTGAACTACTCCATCACCATGCATCTGAACCCCTCTTCCTCTATGGGCCCCTCTACCTCTCCTTTGAACTACTCCATCACCATGCATCTGAACCCCTCTTCCTCTATGGGCCCCTCTACCTCTCCTTTGAACTACTCCATCACCACGCATCTGAACCCCTCTTCCTCTATGGGCCCCTCTACCTCTCCTTTGAACTACTCCATCACCACGCATCTGAACCCCTCTTCCTCTATGGGCCCCTCTACCTCTCCTTTGAACTACTCCATCACCATGCATCTGAACCCCTCTTCCTCTATGGGCCCCTCTACCTCTCCTTTGAACTACTCCATCACCATGCATCTGAACCCCTCTTCCTCTATGGGCCCCTCTACCTCTCCTTTGAACTACTCCATCACCATGCATCTGAACCCCTCTTCCTCTATGGGCCCCTCTACCTCTCCTTTGAACTACTCCATCACCATGCATCTGAACCCCTCTTCCTCTATGGGCCCCTCTACCTCTCCTTTGAACTACTCCATCACCATGCATCTGAACCCCTCTTCCTCTATGGGCCCCTCTACCTCTCCTTTGAACTACTCCATCACCATGCATCTGAACCCCTCTTCCTCTATGGGCCCCTCTACCTCTCCTTTGAACTACTCCATCACCATGCATCTGAACCCCTCTTTCTCTATGGGCCCCTCTACCTCTCCTTTGAACTACTCCATCACCACGCATCTGAACCCCTCTTCCTCTATGGGCCCCTCTACCTCGCCTTTGTCCTTGCCCTCGGACTCTTACTTGGTCCATTCTTGAAAACAGCAACTCAGAGGTGACCTCTTTTATGCATGAATAAGGACTGATTGCTGATTGAACAATTGTGCAAAGCAGTTTTGCACACGTGCAGAAGAGGTTCACATTCATGGCAGTAATTCATATCAGCTGTGACCAAATGTTTTAATTTTGTTTGACATGATTTACTCAGCTGAGTTTTGCGTTTTTTGTAGAGAGTTGTGTTCACTGTTTTGCAAAAATGTGTTTAGCATTTGCATTGTGTGTGAAAGCAATGAGAAATGACACACTGTTTTGCAAAAAAGAATGCTGTTGTGCTCATTAGGTTATGATGGAGATCAGATGGACCCCAGTTTCATTAAAAGTGTCTTAGCAATCGAGAAAAACTGTAATCGGTGCTGTCAAAAGCATGTTGTTTGGGGATGTTAACTCGCCGCGCTGTCTCTGCTTTCTGATGATGTCACTTTCTCAGCAGAGACAGTGCAATCTGCCTCCATGTCGGATTCTGCGCAGTGTCAGCATCGCATCCAACACAGCGCTCACAGAGCCGACATGGAGACTCTGCGATCCAGTTTCAGAACCTCCTCGACCCGCCCTCGCTTCCATAGGGAGACCAAAGAGCCAAACATACGCGGCGGATCCGCCCAGCCACGCCTTCTGCTAGGGACGCTTTCATTTCAGTACCGGACATAGAAAGGGTTGCTACTGAGTGCAAAGTCTGTGTGTGATGCATGTATTTGAATGAGAAGGCTACGATAAAAACAAATATATCTTACTAAATACAAACCGAAGGCGGTGTTTCTGAATGCAAAGAGGATTCCGCTAGACCAGTCTCAAACTAAACCAGTGAAGATGGACGCGTCAGTGTCTCCGTGTCGTTGTTTCAAGACGAGCTCGCCTCCACCGTCGAGCTCGCAGTGAAAGCGGCTCTAGACAGCGTCGTGTGCGCGATTACTGAAGCTGTCCGCAGCAAATTCACTGAATTACAAGAGGAAATGTCTGGAATGAAGAGAGAGAATGAAAGTCTGAAGCTGAGATTGGAAATATCAGAGAGCGAGCTGAAAGCCGTGCGAGGGTGTATAAACGCTGCACATGCAGACATTAAACAGCCTTTCATATTTCAAGGTAAGATGGGTTTTATTGTGTGGTATTGCTCGGTCAATCCAACACCTCAAACCGCCTTTACTGGAAAGATCTTGTTTCGAATCTCTCTTCAGACACGTTTTAAAGTGTTTGATTATTATAAACGCGGTTAATAGCACAGCTCTGTCCTAATATTGGTTATAAGGAGTCTAATTGAGGCATTGTGTTATTTTATAGATTATAAGCACGTAGTGCATCTAACCTAGTCTAATTCATAGTTAAACAGGTATTCTAGAAACTAAGAAACTACTATATTGGTAAGTCTTAACCAGTCTGTAATTAGAGAGACTTACACGGTGTCCTTCTGGTAAAGTGTATAGAGTCCCGCTGAGACAGTCACAGACCATGCTGCAGAGGTTGAGAATGTAAATATCTCTGTGATGTATTTGTGAGGGTCTTTTAATAGAGCCTTTTATTAGACACAGTGTACAGACCCTGATTAACAGCAGTACTAGAAATAATAGCGCTCTCACAATGCTTTTAGCTTATTCACGCTCGCCCTGGCAAAATGTTTCTTGACATAATCAAGCATTAATATGAGCCAGACACTTTATATTAACGATGTTTTGTATTGTTATTAAAAATAATACCGGTATATCCTGGGGCAGCACCACAGCATCATCGCAATGTATTCAGTGCTGAGTGGGCTCCACAAATGGCGCCTGTAATTGAGTACTGAACTGCATCATGGGATTGACTGTCCTGTCCTTCTTTATATAGTCCTAGCCCAATCCCAGACGTCCTGTGGAGGAGTAATCATATATATATATATATATATATATATATATATATATATATATAAAATAAAATCAAAACACGTGCTGAATATCATTCTGCAACAACTGAAAAAAATATGCAGCCCAACTACATAAAAAATGCTTGTGGAAACACGCTTTTATTGCATGGAGGTTTTACTGATCGTATTTACCAGTCTAGTTATGATGGAGCTGTATGGGAACAGTGAAAAAAAAAAAACTATAGTCGTCTGCAATCAGAAAAGTGGTGAAGCCACTCTGACTGCGTCGTGTGTCCCAGCTCCTGGTAAGTGATGTGTTTGTGAACTTCACAGTCTTCTGGGAATTGTAGTTCGTCGCTGTGATGTCGTAGTGCTGTTATGTGCAGTCGCTGTTATGTCCCTCGTGGTGATGTCGTAGTGCTGTTATGTGCAGTCGCTGTTATGTCCCTCGTGGTGATGTCGTAGTGCTGTTATGTGCAGTCACTGTAATGTCCCTCGTGGTGATGTCGTAGTGCTGTTATGTGCAGTCGCTGTTATGTCCCTCGTGGTGATGTCGTAGTGCTGTTATGTGCAGTCGCTGTTATGTCCCTCGTGGTGATGTCGTAGTGCTGTTATGTGCAGTCACTGTAATGTCCCTCGTGGTGATGTCGTAGTGCTGTTATGTGCAGTCACTGTAATGTCCCTCGTGGTGATGTCGTAGTGCTGTTATGGGCAGTCGCTGTAATGTCCCTCATGGTGATGTCATAGTGCTGTTATGGGCAGTCGCTGTAATGTCCCTCATGGTGATGTCATAGTGCTGTTATGGGCAGTCGCTGTAATGTCCCTCGTGGTGATGTCGTAGTGCTGTTATGGGCAGTCGCTGTAATGTCCCTCGTGGTGATGTCGTAGTGCTGTTATGGGCAGTCGCTGTAATGTCCCTCGTGGTGATGTCGTAGTGCTGTTATGGGCAGTCGCTGTAATGTCCCTCGTGGTGATGTCGTAGTGCTGTTATGGGCAGTCGCTGTAATGTCCCTCGTGGTGATGTCGTAGTGCTGTTATGGGCAGTCGCTGTAATGTCCCTCATGGTGATGTCGTAGTGCTGTTATGGGCAGTCACTGTAATGTCCCTCATGGTGATGTCGTAGTGCTGTTATGGGCAGTCACTGTAATGTCCCTCATGGTGATGTCGTAGTGCTGTTATGGGCAGTCACTGTAATGTCCCTTGTGGTGATGTTGTAGTGCTGTTATGGGCAGTCACTGTAATGTCCCTCATGGTGATGTTTCCATCCCAACCATGATCACAATACAGTATGAGTTCACAGAAAGACATTCCTCAGACACTTTGTTGAGACTTGCCTCTGTTGTCCTCCGCTGTTGTGCAGTTTCCTGCTGCGAGGAAAAATGTGTTTTAATTTGGGAGTTAAAAAAGGGTAAAGTAACACTATTAAAAATAAATCAATAAAATAAGAGAAATAGCTCCTCTTAGACCCGGTGACATTATGTTGACTCAGAAATGTCTTCATCTAGACAATGTGGGGAAGCTATAAAAAAAGGCCAACAAGATGCTCGGATATATTGTGAGAAATGTTGAATTTAAATCAAGGGAAGTAATGTTAAAACTTTACAGTGCATTAGTAAGACCTCACCTAGAATATTGTGTTCATTTCTGGTCACCTCGTTACAAAAAGGATATTGCTGCTCTAGAAAGAGTGCAAAGAAGAGCAACCAGAATTATCCCAGGTTTAAAAGGCATGTTGTATGCAGACAGGCTAAAAGAATTGAATCTATTCAGTCATTCTGACAAGGGCTTGTAGAGGAACCTAGCTAGTAAGTAAGAGTTGTAATTTTATACAATTTTGTTTCCCACAGATCCCATAGAGAGCCACGCTATCCCTGAATCTGAAGCACAGGAAGGGCCAAAGATAGAAGCAGTTTACACACAAGAGGAGTCCTTTGAGCAGGAGTGGTGTGCAAGTCTAATACAGGTTACAGAGCTGCCATGTGTTAAAGATGAAGACGTCCCTAAAAAGGAATGTGTTCCTATTAAAGAGGAATTCATAGAACAGGAATGTGTCTCCATCGCAGAGGAACTTCCTACTGAAAAAAATTTCTGTACACTTGAGGAGAACACCAAGCTGGGATCCAACCTGTGTGATGATTCTCCATCTGAATGTGATCTGGGATTTGGAGGTAATCATACAAAACAAGCAGCATTGAGCTGCCTATTGATCCTGCAGAACCTGGTACTGAACACCAGCAGTGTGCTTGAGATTCATATTTTAAACAAGGGGAGCTGCTCAACCACTATGTCAACAAGAACATCACTGTGCTTGCTCCTGAGGCACCTGGTAGATGTGCAGCCACTGCCACGCCTCTTTAGAATGCTGTGAGATCAGTGCTGTCCAATCACGCTAGATGTGCAGCCGCTGCCACGCCTCTTTAGAATGCTGTGAGATCAGCGCTGTCCAATCACGCTCCTGGAGGCCATTCCACTCCACATTGAACAGGTTCAGTGCTGCTCCTGTGCCTGGATGGAGCTTTAATTGGTTCATTTAAACAACTCAGAACAGGGTTGGAACAAAGAGCAGGAGTGGACACCCCTGTGTTAGATCTGTGCCTTTCCCCATTTCTGATAGACTGTTTGCAGTTGTGCTGCTCCCACAGCTTTACAGAGCTGCAGGGATCACATGTCCCATCACTGGGTGATGTCACATCCAGTCTGGTTGCTTAGCGTCCCCAGAAGAAACATTTCAGTAGAGCATTTCTGTGGAGAGTATGCAGCAGCATCGCCACAATGAGAGTGAACCCGTATTGTATGACCCATCAGTCTTATTTTATTTCTTAAACTTTATTCAAATACAATATCATGTTTTAAAAGCTCATCTCACTACAACTATCCCAGGGACTGTAATGTTTTCTCTGAGGCACATTTCACTCTTGTGCGTCTCACAGTAAGCATTGCTGTGTTGTTATTGTCATGTTTATGACATGAAGCCCTGCAGAACAGTGCATGTGGAAGAATGCTGTACAATAACCTTTGTCTCTCTTCTCTTTCTTTCTTTAGCTTCTAAAGTAGATGAAGGAGAACACGACTCCACTCCATCACCCCAGTGCAAAAACTCTTCTAGAGGCAAACCACAGTGCAAGAAACACAGAGAAACGACACCCCAAGAAGAGTATGTGAAGACATTGAGAACTCACTCAGTTAAAATCCCTTCTTTACAAGTCAGACACCCACTTACTGTGGAGAGTACAGAGACGCCACATTCTGTATGTTTTAACATTTCTGAAACCCAGGGCAACTTGAAGACCTTGCCTCATTCTATAAAAGGTGGGAAGAGTTCCTGTCAATTAGACGCTCCTGAAACTCACAAGGGAAATCCCACAGGAGGGACTACATTTTCCTGGGCTGATTGTAGGAAGAGTTTCAATCATATATCACTGCTTAAAAGACACCAGCGCATTCATACAGGAGAGAAACCTTCCCACATACAGTCCAGTGATAAGAGTTTCACACAGTTAGGAAATCTTAATTCACACCAGCGCATTCACACAGGAGAGAAACCTCATCACTGTGATGTTTGTGGGAAGAGATTCAGCCAGTTAGGAGACCTTAAAAGACACCATCAAATTCACACAGGAGAGAAACCTCATCACTGTGATGTTTGTGGGAAGAGATTCAGCCATTTAAGAGACCTTAAAAGACACCATCAAATTCACACAGGAGAGAAACCTTATCACTGTGCTGTTTGTGGGAAGAGATTCAGCCTGTTTGGAAACCTTAAAAGACACCATAAAATTCACGCAGGTGTGTAATCCTATCCCTGCACTTAGTGTGAAGAAGTTAAGTCAGTTGCAGGCTCTTGCAGGACGCGAGAACATTCTCAGAATTGCAGATGCTTGGGGACACCTAAACAACAGGAGTGCATTTGACTAAATACAGAAATATTTACTGAAAACAAAAGAATAAACCTGCTTGATAAACAGGGTCACCCCTAATCACAATCTGTTCAGTTCAAAAGCTCACTGATTCAAATATGAATGAGTACGTCTTGTATTCATCGTCTTGTTGAGCATTCGGATTGTGTTACGTGACATTAGTAATATATTAAATAGATTGTTATTATGAATGCACGTTTCTCTTTCCTTTCTCATGCGTTGCTCAGCCTCTTGCAGTGGGTTCTGTTGAAGCTTCCTCGATACCACGGTGAATCTGCGGTACCTCAAGACACAGCACAGTGTACTGCAGTTATCATGCGGGCAGCTTGCAGTGTAAAGCAGTACTGTTTCCAGCAGGGGGCACCAGAGAGCTTTTAGGAATGTAATGGGCTGCATACCATTGCTTCTGAACGAGATGATTTCTGCTCAGGATGTGTTTAATACTGCCCTCTCTCTCTCTTGGGTACTCTATTAACAAACGCAGGTTCTGTGTTTTTGATATAAATTTGTTGATTGACATCGAGACTACTAAAGCAAATAAAATCTATATTAAAAATGCTTTGCTGTCTGTATTAAATGCTGTTTTAAATGTTGTTCAGTGTCTTGTCAATCAAGGATTTCATTTTAAAACTCCAGTAATAAATACCGTAGATGTCCTTGTTTCTGCATTTCTTATATATACCATGACTGGAGCAGCTTTTTAATCTGCTGTCTGCTCATACAAGCGATCCATGTGCAATCAGGCATATATTTTGTCATTAAGTATTCTATAGCTCTGTGGTTTATACAAATAGTTTTTACATGTTTAACTTGATGTTGCTTTGAAGCCCATTTCAGTTCTACGCTTTCCTGTAAAATGTTCCCCGCTGTTAGAAGTTTGTTAACTTTTTATTATTTATGATTTTGGAAATGCACTCTCGTTAGATATTTTATGATCTGTAGTTTCAAGTCGTTATTATTTGTCGTGTTTTAGATTGCAAGGTTGTGAGATTTTAAACAGCAATCTCACACGCCTGCATGGAAGTTAGAGTCAGGGATGGAGGATTTATAAACTGCAGAATCAGGAATGGAAGACAGAGCAGGCATTTTCAATACTTGGAAATGGGAATTTTAACAACAATGCCTCCATCTTTGGTTTGAAGTAGATTATGATTAGCTGCTCCGCAGCTTAGTATGCAGCTCTGTACTGAATCGCAATTGACCCAGATGGTTGTCATTGCTGGCTTCATTAGGAGCACTAGGCACTGGGAAATGTAGTTCTGATGCCATTTTAAAATCCCAGAACTACATTCTCTTTAACAGATTTCCATAAGTGCTGTGCGCTACACTACTATCTGTGGAAGAGGCTGAAAGCAGAGCCACGCAATGCTGTTACAAAGCAATGCCAGCAGCATTCATCTGGAGAGCCTGCACAACCTCTGCACCAGATTTACAGCCTAATAAAGTCAAGGATACCAAATCTGCTAACACAAATTCTGCGTTTCTGGAAAGAAAAAAAAACGTGCTAATGACAACTTGATATATTATTATTATTTAGCTGACGCCTTTATCCAAGACGACTTACAGAAATCTGGGTGTGTGAACTACCTACAACACGTACAAGAACATCTCACCCGAAAGACGGAGCACAAGGAGGTGAAGTGACTTGCTCAGGGTCACACACACACAGTGAGTCAGCCGGGATTTGAACCAGGGACCTCCTGGTTACAAGGCCTTTTAACCACTGGACCACAGAGCTTCCTAATAATGAACAGCTTTTGAGAACTTAAGAATTTAGCCAATTTGTTAACGCGTTTAAGAAAATAATAATAACAACAACAATAATATTAAAGGTTCGTACTCACGCAATCTGAGGCTTGCCAGGTAGAGTAGAACAGCAAACACAGCCACCGGGATGAAGAATTTATAAAACCGCGCTGACCCCATTGCTTTACTGACCGTCTTCATTTTAAAAAAATAAATAAAACGCTTCTTTTTTCTTCCCTTTTTCCAGGACAGTTACCGCGTGAAACAAACGGCGAGAACTCTGGTTTCAACCGCTACACGCAACCCGACATACTTCATAACAGCGGACACGTATTTGAAATCCTATTGCAGTGTCTGTGCGTCTGTGCGTCTGTCCTAACGCTGGTGTTTTGCATTAAGAAAACAAATCGAACCGACCAAATAATCTGACATTCATCCCTAAGTTTCACCTACTGTCATTTTTTGGAAGTTTTAGAAGTTTCAGATTTTTGCTTAGCGCTCTCTCTCTCTCTCTCTCTCTCTCTCTCTCTCTCTCTCTGACTGGGTTTGTTTTTAGTAGATAAGGTAAATATTTATCAAACAATGCAAGGTGAGGTTCAGTCTGACCTCTTAGTGTAGGCCTACATGCAGAAGTTTTAGAACACCCCCATTTTTCCAGTTTTTATTGAAATTTAAGCAGTTCAAGTCCAGTGAATAACCTGAAATGGTACAAAGCTAAGCGGTAAACTGCCAGAGGTTAAAAAAAAAGTTTAGGTTACCAAAAACTGAAAAGTAATTTACATTTCACAGTTCTACAAAAAGGCCTTTTTCAGGGAACAAGAAATGGGTTAACAACTTACAGCTGTTCTGCAGCAATGGAAGTAAATTAAGCCTTGAAAGTTGATGCTAACAATTCCTACAGGTGTCCCAACTTTTGTTGATTACTTACAAACCCTCTGTCTGTATAAAAGCAGTGTTGGAACAGACTGTGTTACTACACCCTCTTAAGCATTATTTGGGCAGTATTGTACTGCAGGAAGTAGTATATTGCTCTCATAATGGCGAGAAAACGGCAATTAACAAAGGAAGACAGACAGACCATTATAACCCTTAAAAGTGTAGGTCTTTCCTTTAGAGAAATTGCAAAGAAAGCCAAGGTGTCAATGAGTATAGTTTCCTACACAATCAAAAGGCACTTGGAAACTGGAGGAAAATCTGACAGGAAGAGGTCTGGCAGACCCAAAGCCACAACAGAATCAGAAGACAAGTTTCTGAGAGTCAATAGCTTGCGTGATAGGCGGCTCACAGGACAACAGCTTCAAGCACAGCTTAACACTGGTCGAAGTAAGCAAGTCTCAGTTTCAACTGTGAAGAGAAGACTTCGAGCTGCAGGTTTGACAGGTCGAGTGGCAGTAAGAAAGCCATTGCTAAGATGGCAAAATAAGAAAAAGAGGCTTGCCTGGGCCATGAAGCACCGCCAGTGGACTACTGAAGACTGGAAGAAGGTCTTATGGACCGATGAATCAAAATTTGAAATCTTCGGTTCATCACGCAGGGTTTTTGTACGCCGTCGAGTAGGCAAAAGGATGGTTCCTCGGTGTGTGACACCAACTGTCAAACATGGAGGAGGAAGCGTGATGGTCTGGGGCTCTTTTGCTGGATCCAGAGTCGGCGACTTGCACAGAGTGAGTGGCACCCTGAACCAAAACTGCTACCACAGCATTTTGCAGCGCCATGCAATACCCTCTGGTATACGCCTAGTTGGTCAGGGGTTCATCCTACAGCAAGATAATGACCCAAAACATACCTCCAGGCTATGTCAGAACTACCTTAGAAGAAAAGAACAAGACGGTAGGCTTCAAATCATGGAATGGCCAGCAGAGTCTCCAGACTTAAACCCCATCGAGCTGGTTTGGGATGAACTGGACAGAAGGGTGAAAGCAAAGCAACCTACAAGTGCAACACATTTGTGGGAACTTCTGCAACAGTGTTGGGAAGAACTTTCTGAACAATATTTGATTTCCATTGTAGAAAGAATGCCACGAGTGTGTTCGGCTGTTATATCTGCAAAAGGTGGCTACTTTGATGAGTCAAATTTCCATTTTTTCTTTTTTATCTCCAATTGTTTATTTGTTCTATGCTTTAATTTCAGAGTACATTGAGACATTAAACTGCATAAATTTCAATAAAAACTGGAAAAATGGAGGTGTTCTAAAACTTTTGACCGGTAGTGTGTGTGTGTGTGTATATATGTGTATAATATATATATATATATATATACGGCGTCAGACACGCCCCCCCCCCGAACACACACGACGTCACAGGGTATGATTCTAACGAATTAAAAAAAAAACTAATCTTTTATGATTTGTTACGTAATAGGCTAACGTCACTCCTTTCCAATGACTCTCACCTATATAGAAAAATAACAAAGTCACCTTTTCACGCACTGAGGGGCGAACTTGTCAAAAACGTCTTGCAAAATACATATATCTTTTTTTTGCAGCTGTGCACCCATTGCCACGGCTACACACGATGCATAACAGCGTGTACACACCACGGTGCCCGCCACGGAAAAAACAGCCATGAAACGCTCCCTCACAATCAGAGCAGCAGGGTCCCTGGATTGTAATGAAACGCTCCCTCACAATCAGAGCAGCAGGGTCCCTGGATTGTAATGAAACGCTCCCTCACAATCAGAGCAGCGGGGTCCCTGGATTGTAATGAAACGCGCCCTCACAATCAGAGCAGCAGGGTCCCTGGATTGTAATGAAACGCGCCCTCACAATCGGAGCAGCAGGGTCCCTGGATTGTAATGAAACGCGCCCTCACAATCGGAGCAGCAGGGTCCCTGGATTGTAATGAAACGCGCCCTCACAATCGGAGCAGCAGAGTCCCTGGATTGTAATGAAACGCTCCCTCACAATCGGAGCAGCAGGGTCCCTGGATTGTAATGAAACGCTCCCTCACAATCGGAGCAGCAGGGTCCCTGGATTGTAATGAAACGCGCCCTCACAATCGGAGCAGCAGGGTCCCTGGATTGTAATGAAACGCTCCCTCACAATCGGAGCAGCAGGGTCCCTGGATTGTAATGAAACGCTCCCTCACAATCAGAGCAGCGGGGTCCCTGGATTGTAATGAAACGCACCCTCACAATCGGAGCAGCAGGGTCCCTGGATTGTAATGAAACGCGCCCTCACAATCGGAGCAGCAGGGTCCCTGGATTGTAATGAAACGCGCCCTCACAATCGGAGCAGCAGGGTCCCTGGATTGTAATGAAACGCTCCCTCACAATCGGAGCAGCAGGGTCCCTGGATTGTAATGAAACGCTCCCTCACAATCGGAGCAGCAGGGTCCCTGGATTGTAATGAAACGCTCCCTCACAATCGGAGCAGCAGGGTCCCTGGATTGTAATGAAACGCGCCCTCACAATCGGAGCAGCAGGGTCCCTGGATTGTAATGAAACGCTCCCTCACAATCGGAGCAGCAGGGTCCCTGGATTGTAATGAAACGCTCCCTCACAATCGGAGCAGCAGGGTCCCTGGATTGTAATGAAACGCTCCCTCACAATCGGAGCAGCAGGGTCCCTGGATTGTAATGAAACACGCCCTCACAATCGGAGCAGCAGGGTCCCTGGATTGTAATGAAACGCGCCCTCACAATCAGAGCAGCAGGGTCCCTGGATTGTAATGAAACGCTCCCTCACAATCAGAGCAGCAGGGTCCCTGGATTGTAATGAAACGCGCCCTCACAATCAGAGCAGCAGGGTCCCTGGATTGTAATGAAACGCGCCCTCACAATCGGAGCAGCAGGGTCCCTGGATTGTAATGAAACGCGCCCTCACAATCGGAGCAGCAGGGTCCCTGGATTGTAATGAAATGCGCCCTCACAATCAGAGCAGCAGGGTCCCTGGATTGTAATGAAACGCGCCCTCACAATCGGAGCAGCAGGGTCCCTGGATTGTAATGAAACGCTCCCTCACAATCGGAGCAGCAGGGTCCCTGGATTGTTATGAAACGGCGCCTCAGCCCTCTTGAACTGAACGGAGAGGCAAGGGGTGGACGCGATGCGCCAGCTAACCTGATTACCCTTCAAATACAGAGAAAACTTTACAGGCGAGAGGCAAGGTGCGGGTCTAACACAAAAGTAGAAATATATATTAAATCCCTTCAACACCGTGTACCTATCAACTATTTTCATTCATATGAGAGAGAGAGAGAGAGAGAGAGAGAGAGAGAGAGAGAGAGAGAGAGAGAGAGAGAGATTTCTACCATGATATCTGAAGGTGCAAAGCCAAGACTTAACCCCAATTATTAAAACAGGAAGTTTTGTGAACGCTGTGTTACTGCATTTCAGCCATAGATACCCAAAAACATCTACTTTACACTAACTGGTAGTTTAAGTGCAGTAAACGGGACACAGCTGTGAATTCAGGGGCGATTTTGGGAGACACGTCACAGAGAGCGAGGGGAGAGTATAGAACTGACACCCACCTAGCCACGCCTACACTGACGTCACTGCGTGACCCGACCGAGCGCAGGTACCATGAACAGGAGGAGCGCAGACTGACCTCCCTTGCAAATTAACTTTCTGTAAGCAAGTCTTTAGCACTTTGATTGCAGAATGCAGGAGATTTAATTCTGCGTGCCATTCCCTTACCTGGACGCGTCACGTTTGATAGCGATAACGTGGAGTTTCTGACCAGGTACCCATTCACTCCACAGCTGTACGCATCGGTTTGAATTGAGACCAGACGCTAGCAGCTTTTACCCCTTTCAAAAAAGGGTTCCCCAAATCCCGGTCCTGGGAGACCCCTCAATCTGTCACTTCTTTCTAACAGAGCGCCGAATTTAATTTCTCGCAGTTACGTGTCACTTTGTTGTCACGCATTTACGTGATCATTTTTAACACGTAGTTCCGTGATGGTTCTCTATATACGTGATTTTTTTGTTTTTTATTATTTTATTATTTTGTATTTATTTTTGTAAGGTAGCAATGCGCTTCCATAATATCTGTAATTACAGAACCGCGTATAGTTCCATAGAGGAAAGAGAAAAAGTAGTTTAGGGGGGTCCAGTGAAGCAAATACATCAAACCACACTCGAGATGAGAAATAATAATAAAGAGCTGAACAACAAAACACACATTTATATAAATAAATCAGTAATAAGTGACACAAAAATAGGAGGAGTGGCAAACTGTTGCAGCAGCAAAGGTCATTCAAAATGATCTCGACAGCATTCAGAACTGGACAGACACATGGCAAATGGCATTTAATAGAGGAAAGTGGAAGGTGCTGCACGCAGGCAATACATTTCTCCCCCCTTCCTTTCTATATTGGTTAATTGTGGGCTCCAGTTATTTTATTTAACATCGCTGAGTCCCTTGTCCCTGTGGATTGCAACCACAATGTAGAAACATCTAGAGAATGGATGGGAATGGGCAATAAACATCACTGCTGTTTCTCTTAAAGCGTGTTTATTTATTTATAATACTGGACCCTGTCTTAATACTGCATCACATTCTGAATATGAATATAGCTGAATTATTAATTGTAGGTAATACTTAGAATACCAGATACATATTTACCATTAAAAAGCAATCCATGGGATTTCTTTACCAGTCGTTCATTATTTTGTGTATCAGCCTCCACACAAAGCCGAGCGCAGTGCGGTATACTGTAATGATGCTGCAGTCAGTCTGCCCGGACTGCACCTGAACCATCTTAAAAACACGAAGCCTCCAATAAGCTCATTTGTAAAAGTTAGTAAAGAATGGCGCTATATAATCTAAGGAAGCTGAATGTGAACTCCTAGCTGGAGCAACGAGAGAGGGAGAGAGGGGGCGGGGCAGAGAAGGAGGCGGAGACGCTGCTAGGCAACCGGCTCCTGAACATTCCACTCCGCTGAGCAGAGACCGTTAGGATTTAAAAATGCCAAAGTTCCGAGCGCCGTTAGTATGGGCTGCCAGAAATGAGGAGAAAATAAATACAGCTTTTTATAAATGTGTGCATTCAGATATCATTTAGAAATCTAGTTACAAGATTTAACAGTTAGCTAAATATTTAAATACATCTTAAATCTCTTAACTAGATTTAACATTTAGTTAAATATTTAACTGGCCACTAAATCTGAATATATAACAATTAGCATAACATAATTGTACCTGTGTGTGTGTGTGTGTCTCAGTGTGTGTGTCTCAGTGTATGTGTGCGAGTCTCAGTGTGTGTATCTCAGTGTGTGTGTGTCTGTCTCAGTGTGTGTGTCTCAGTGTTGTTTCAGTGTGTGTGTGTCTCAGTGTGTTTGTGTCTCAGTGTATGCATGTGTGTTTGTGTCTTTGCGTTAGTGTGTGTGTCTCAGTGTGTTTGTCTCAGTGTGTGTGTGTGCCTCAGTGTGTGTCTCAGTGTGTGTGTGTGCCTCAGTGTGTGTGTCTCAGTGTGTGTTTGTGTCTCAGTGCGTGAGTGTGTCTGTCTCAGTGTGTTTCTCTCAGTGTGTGTGTGTGTCTCAGTGTATGTGTGTGAGTCTCAGTGTGTGTGTGTCTCAGTGTGTGTGTGTCTCAGTGTGTTTGTTTCTCAGTGAATGCGTGTGTGTTTGTGTCTTAGTGCGTGAGTGAGTGTGTCTCTGTGTGTGTGTCTCAGTGTGTGTGTGTGTCTCAGTGTGTTTGTCCCAGTGTGTGTGCGTGTCTCAGTGTTTGTGTCTCAGTGTGTGTGTCAGACACACACACGAGCACAAGTGTCACAGAGAAGTTTGGTGCCAAACCAATTATTTTTATTTAAGAACAATAATAAACAAAAAGCTAATTGAACAAAATATCAAACAATTTGAGGAAAGAAAAAGTGGAAACCAAAAAGAACTATTTATAGTCACCTAATCACAGGTACTGACTCCAATAACTGAGTCCAAGCACAGAGCTGCAAAACTGCCCTCTGATCTGCACAAAAAGACGATCCTGACTGAACAAAACTAACAGCCTTTATACCCTTCCAGACCTCCCCCTCCCCCAGAATAAACCATTCTGCAGGTGGGTATATAGAAAGAAACCAGCAAACAGTTATCAAGAATAAATAAAGTATTAAAAAAGAAACAAATCAATGAATATAACTAAACATTAATCTAACACGTGCATCAAAACTATGCTTTAAAACAAGCAGAGGGAAACGTACTTAAAATCAGCTGTCCCCCCTTTCAATATCTTCTACAGGTACTGCCCTGACTACAGGAAGTCAGTACTCAGGGAAGTCAATAAAAGCTTCCCTCACCAACATGGCTGCTTCCCCACTTCCTGTCAAGATGGAGGCCCTCACCACCACACCCAACTCAGGTTTCCTGAACCATTGCATATCAAAAACATGCACATTAAAATAGCTGTTGTTCATTTTAAAAGTTTATCTCAACAATAGTAGTGCAATACATTGTTCTGGAAGTGTGCTCCCTTCCAAACCAGCTCTCTAAACCGTACTCTTCATTAACCTTTCTTTTGTTTTTCAGGACACTCTCAACCACAGGCCTCCAGTCCCCGTACAACAGGGAAGTGAATTTTGTTTTTATTATTTTCCTTACTAGACACAAGGATCAGCAACACCATACAAAAACAGATTAAAAACATTTGCAGTAAATGTCCAGATACATACTGAGACAATGTGAGCGTCTCCTCCCTCACACCCCCTTAGCAATGTTCATTTCTGTCTCTCTCTTGGCCTTTCTAACTTCCTTTTTGACTTGTGTTTGCAGTTCCAAACAGGAGGAGTGGCAAACACTGTTGCAGCAGCAAAGGTCATTCAAAATGATCTCGACAGCATTCAGAACTGGGCAGACGCATG